>NC_080392.1:2743264-2978865 GCF_028751815.1 Salvia miltiorrhiza | reverse complement strand
TATGCGAAAAGAGGCGGCCCATCTGCATTTCTTGGGATCTCACAACATGGGCTTAACAATTAATGGGTCTTATTTTACCTAAACAAAGAATAATTTTGGATAATTCTAACTGTACCCTCAAATTTACTCTTTATAGCCTCCTATATTAATAAATAAATAAAATTATATTTGTTGCACAATATTGCCCCCATAGCCCCCAAACCCAATTCATACTTAATTAATAATAATAAAAAAAAAGATACAATCTCAAATAACTTATAGCCACCATTACGCAAACCATAACCCCCAAATTCAATTTTTTGATTTTTGTTGTCTTGTTGTTGGAATTGAGAGAAAAGGAAAGGATCGATAATATCTTCCTAATCTTATTCATATATACTCTTTTTTTAGGGAGTTTTCCTAATCATAATATGATTGAACAAAAAGGATAAGTTTTTTCTCAAGATTCTGCCATTTATGCAAAGTGTGAAACTTCATAAATTTTCAAACAGAAGTAGAATTTAAAACATAAATATGAACCATTATAAAAGCAATCTACAGAGGTGATATGGCAGCGGCGGCACCGGTGGTGATGGCGACGGCGGCGACCATTTTCCCCACCCCTGAAGAAATGATTGCTTGTGAATCGTTAATGACAATGGATGTGATGATGATTTAGAGAAAATAATGGAACTTGCAGAAACTGATCTCTTTGTTGTAGAGTATTTGTTGTAGAGTAGAACTCGTGTGATTCCTGGGTTAGATATGATTTGGGGCTATACAAAAATTGAATGATAATTTGATTATAAAATAAATTTTACTTTAATTTAGGATTACATGAATTATAGGGTAGAATTGTAAATTTATAAATATTTTATACTATTATTTTACATAAGAAGCTATAGGGAGTAAAATGGGGGGCTGTAAATAAAATCACCCTTTGTACAAAACCAAAAGGGGTCTTATGTTCGGCCCATTCTCGAGCGCATGCCACAAACTCATATTTATTCATCTCGATTTGAGATATTTAATTTACAAAAAAAAATGTTAATCAGAAATAAAAGTTAATTTGGTGTCCCTTTTGTTTATCAATTGTTTAGGATATATTTATGACCCAGTCTATATTTCTTTAATTGATATTATCAATAATTTAAGATATCTTTGTCTCGCTCAGCCTTTTTCCCCACATCCTTGTCCTGCATAACCTTCTCTCTCTCAGCCTTCTCCCTCTTGTTCACAGATCCGGTCGTCGACCGAAATGACGATGACCTAGGACTAGGAAGAGACATACTTCCCCTCCTCTGTCCACCCGAAGTCCGACTCACAGTCCCCCTTGCCCTGCTATCCTCTTCCTTCCCCTCGAGTTGCACATCTGTGCGAGTTTGCACCCTGCTCATCCCAGCTAGAGCTGGCAAAATTGACCTAGCCTGCCCATATTTAGGGTTGGGCTGGGTTGTACAAAGTATAGGCCCAAAAAAACTCGGGCCTAAAAAGCCCGCCCAATCAGCCTGCCGGGCTGACCGGGCTTTGGGGCTAAAAAGCCCGGGGGTTTTGGGCTTTTTTATTTTATTTTCAAATTTTTAGATATTTCATTGTAACTTCTTTCATTACTTTTCCAGTTTTTACGTAACATCTCTTCTCACTCCAAACATCTGTCTCTTGCTTTCAATTTTGTAAGCTTCGTAGTTTAGTGTTGGAGTCTTTTGTATTTGCTTACTCCACAAATGTATATATATATTACTGCACTTTTAAATTTTGAGTGATATTGCTAATACATTTTTGTGGGAGTAAGTATTATTGTCTCCATTTTAATTGTTAGAGATGTAATGATGGTGGTTCTGAATTCTGCACATGTATTATATATATGCAGGTTCAACTAATAGTGGAATAGTAGAATAGGAAAAAAAAAAATCAATAGATTGCTTTTAGTTTGAGAATTTGGATGCTGAATTTGCTTAATTCTTTGTTTGCTAATAAATGCTTAATTTTAGTTTGAGAATTCACATGCATAATTCAGATGCTCAGTTAGCTTAACTATTTGAATTTATTTTTAAAAATAAAAATAGGATTTAGTAAAAAAGAAATATTATTGGGCGGGTTTGGCCGACAAAGCTATTCTTAATGAGAAAGTAGGGACACTCGTTCTGCACTCCGTAGCCAACTATCAACACTGCGTGATACTGTACTATTCCTTGCTCATACTCATACACATTACAGTATCGCTCTCGCCAGGACCCATATAAACCTTGTCCTCAGAATCCCAATTGTCAAGATCCTTATACCAAATAACCCCCAACAAATGGGGCTCGTTGCTGAGGTGGGGCCTCAAACGTCTCAGTCATATTCCTTATGTAATCATTAATATTACTTGAAATCCTGATGTAGCCTTTGATGTAAATTCTTCGTGACCCCTTTGGGCGCTTGTTCCCCTCCACGATTTGTATCCTACCCTTAAAAGAGTATTTCTCCTCTTCTACGAGTCCATATTGAATTGCACAATCAAACGGATCGGCTATGTACTGGGCTGTGCCTTTTACTGGGTCGGTTTCGTTACCAAGAATTACTTGATATAGAAAATCAAGAAATTCATGTACAGAACCTTTGAAAGATTCTCGAGTGGCCAAAAAATGTGTGGCATGAATGGCATCCAAAGCTGCAAATCCATAGCAGCCCCAAGTGTCTTTTTGATTCGTGACCGGTAATATGGAACCCGAGTAGTCAATCATCCAACAAAGGGATGACGACGTGAAAAAAGGATCCATATGTAGATGCTTTACTGCTTCTACCCGAAGTCATCCAAGGCAGGAATCAAATGAGTTGTTGGCTATACATTAAACTTAATGGTTAAATGGTTACATGCGCCTAAACTTTGTAATATGACATTTTTAGTCTTACTCCGTTAGTGTACTTATAGCACGGGGATTCCATAACAACGTTGTACAACGAACATGTACACCCGGGTGTACATGTTAAAATTCTAAAATAGCTTAATTTATAGATTATAAAATTCTATAAATTACTTATATTATTTTATAAAATAGCTCTAATAACGATAATAACATTAAATGAAGATGAAACCATCTTATAGTTGGAGGCTAATCAAATGAATGACGAGGATTTTGACAAAAACTTTTTATCTAATGATTATTATTATTTATTTAAAATTTTCACCAAAATATCTGAATATTTTTCTTTCAAATTTTCTATTAGTCTTGAAAGTGTTTTTGGAACTTTTAATTACTTTTTAATGATTTGCATTTAACAACATATTTTTTTGAGGCGTTAATTGACTGTAAATCCACAATCTATTAGTGAATTTTGATATTTTTCAACTATATAAAGTTGTAATATAAATACATAAAGTTTAGCCCATTTCAAAATTTGTCCTGAATTTTAATTTCGTTCAAATTAAAAAATATATGACAAATTAAAGATGATATAATATATACACATCGTATTAAAATAACTTACACAAAATCTCCTGTACACCCGAGTGTACGGTACACCCAGAGTATTAGTGTCATTTCGATAATAATAATAATATGATAGTGCCATTTAGTGTTAGTGTCATTTCAATATAGTGTTAGTGTCATTTCGAGATAATGTTATTTATATAATGTGATAGTGTCATTTGTAAAACAAATAGTGTTAGTGTCATTTAGTGTCATTTACATCCGGGTGTACAGGAGACCACCTCAATAACTTACACAAAATTTATACTGAAATATATATAGTACTAAAATATGTACATATGTAGTTTGGCTCCCGTGCGAGAAATATTATTTTTTTATAATAAAATATTATTTTAAAGTATTATGTAGATTTAAAATTTTAATTTTTTATTAATGTTAAAATTTTTATGTTGTACAATATACGAGTAGGAACATTTATTGCACGTTCTTTCAAATAAAAATTATATATTGTTGATGTTGTTAGAGTAGGACGGGTAAGTGTTTAAAATGATGTCTTGTATTTGAACATCAGATGATTTAAGTAATATATCCTCAAAGAGATGGGTAGATGCATAATCATCATTATCACCACCACTTGTTACATCTAAAATACCTATATTTACTAAATATTTTATTTGCATTTACTGAACATGCGTGATCATTTTATACAAAAATATGTACTATATATTCCATTTTAAAAAGTTATATATAGTATAACTATTACTTATAACACATTTAAGAGATTAAAAATAACTAATGCAATAAATTATAGAACTATGATCATGTTATAATTATTTTTTTGGGATTATAATTGATAGACAATCACAATGTTTATTAATCTTAAATTTCAAATGTTTTACATATGTTGATTAAATATTCAAGAAATAATAAATAAATATCTTAAAGTACAGTTTTAATCATAAATCTTATCAATATAAATATTTTAATAATATTATAATTATTTATTGAACAATTTGTTTACATTTTATTCGTAAATATAAAATATTTAATAGATAAAAAATTAACTAATACTTTAATTGGGGCAATATGAAAAATTACAATAAAAAATATTCATATAATTTGAAGTAGACGAAATTAAAATTAAATAAAAAAAAGTTTATTTCTAAAAATAGTAAAGTGATTTTGGCGGAAAAACATAACTTACTATTTATATAAGTGGTTGAGCTTTTATATAGATAGATAGATATAGATTCTCCGTGACCCGTTTGGGCGCTTGTTCCACTCCACAATTTGTATCCTACCCTTAAAAGAGTATTTCTCCTCTTCTACGAGTCCATATTGAATTGCATAATCAAACGGATCAAATATGTACTGGGCTGTGCCTTTTACTGGGTCAATTTCGCTACCAGGAATGACTTGATATAGAAAATCAAGAAATTCCTGGACAGAACCTTTGAAAGATTCTCCAGTGGCCAAAAAATGTGTGGCATGAATGGCATCCACAGCTGCAAATCCATAGCAGCCCCAAGTGTCCTTTTGATTCGTGAGCGGTAATATGGAACCCGGGTAGTCGATCATCCAACAAAAGGATGACGACGTGAAAAAAAGGATCCATATGTAGCTCCTCAGATGCTTCACTGCTAGATACTTCATTGGTAGATGCTTTGCTGCTTCTACCCGAAGCCATCCAAGGCAGGATATCAAATGAGTTGTTGGCTATACATTAAACTTAATGGTTAAATGGTTACATGCGCCTAAACTTTGTAATATGACATTTTTAGTCTTACTCTGTTAGTGTACTTATAGCGCGGGAATTCCATAACGTTGTACAACGAACATGTACTCGGTGTAAGTACACTAACGAACTAAAGATAAGACCAAAAATTTCATCACAAAGTTCGAGGAACTTTTGGATAATCTTTTCCAAAATAAGTAAGTGTACAACATAGAGATTAAACAATTTCATTCCATAGCAAAGTCGGCAACAATCCTTGTCCGAAAAAAACAAAAGATTTTGACATGAAAATAACAAAAAAGAGAAACTAAATGCCCAAACTCTAAATGTTAGGACAACTAATAATTCAAATGCTAGTACAAAATGATTTCTTGATTAAATATTCAAATTTTGAATGTTGGAACTGCTAATGAGTTGTAAACAACGAAATAGATTAACTCTACAGTGAAAGTTTTGAAATGATAATATAAAATGTTTCATATACCTTGATTTCTTATAATGTTCCAGTCATTTGGTAACGATGTTTATTGGAAGAAAATTAGTGAAATTAACATGAAAAAAATTGAATCCGACGACTTCTCTTTCTTGAATGATCATCGGTCCGCCAAATGCTACATGAAAACCACAAGTTGCAATTGAATATTGGGAAAATCAAGCTGCAATTAGTCATATATGTTACGGAAACCCAAAATGCGTATGGAATATAAATTGCAACAAATCAAAAGGTTGGATATTGGATTGCCAAGGTGTAAGTAATGTAAACAATATATCTAAAGTTTATGAACTCAAATACAATTAACTCTTCCATGAAATAGAGAAAGAAAACTACCTTTGTGATTCTATATGTTGAACAAAATATCTCCTTACAATCAAATCCACAATCGTCAACACTACAAGAAAAAATAATTTATAAAAATACGAAGTATTAATTAAAGTATCTAATCTCAATAGAAAATAGGATATTTCGTTGTGTTACTCGTCGACCATAAAATCCTTCATGCGATCCTGGTGGCGCCCAAGTGCCATTAACTTATGTCCTGGAAGTAAAACTTTGGATTGATCACAGTGGGATCGCAAGTGCCATGAAGTTGTGGTTGATTTGACGCTCACAGAATCTTTGATACGTCCTAACTTTGCACACGACAATAATTGACCTACTTGAATTCTGACAATGGCAAGGTTAAAGTAGAAGTCACATACTTCTACTACACCAAAACATATATTTTTGTTCGGAAGAACCACAACCTCCTAGAAAACGGATATAGTTAGGTTTTTATAAGTTTAAATTAAGTTATAAGTATATGATATGCACCTTTAAATTATCAACTATTAAGTTAAGCATAGGTTGAGCTCTAAAGAGGGTCCCGTACGTTAGGATGGTAGTTTGAATTATTCATCGCATTCCAAGATGAACAATTTTGGTAGCGGGAATGAGATGAGTATAATATTATGTGTTTTTTTTTTAATTATGACTAATTTATTAGGTGAGTCACATTCCGGTTGCACTTCGTTTCGCTATGGATCAGATTTTGGCCAAATTACATGGATGAAAAATTAATACGTTTTGTCAGCAAGAATAAGAGGATTATGATGCTATATATATTATTTTAATATAATTATGTTTAATTTATTACACGACGGACATTCCAATTGCATTTCATCTCGATATGGATCGATTTTGGCCGAATTTGTATGGATTAAACAATAATTCATTTTCATAGTGGGAATGAGATAACTATGGTATTGCATGTCTCTTCTTTACTTGTGAGGCTACATTTCTCCGTTTTACTTGTGATGTGCACTCGTGTAACTTGAGTATATTGGCAGGTGAAAAAGAGTCAAACATGCAATTACCGAATGGACCTTTAAGAGGGGTCAGCAATGGGCAACTGCAAAATCAACAAACATTAAACAAATCACTAATAGAAATGTATTATACTTTATATAATATCAAAGGAGTTAAAGAGATAATCGGTTAAATTGAATAATTTCAAACACACTTAGATAGTCTCCACTTTTCTCACCATAGCCCCTTCTTTAAAATAATAATAAACATAATTACAATTGTAGCCCCTAATTACCCCATTTTTATAGCCCCCAACGTCTCGATGGTACGCTTCCACGAAATGCACGATCTGTTTTGGTAATCTCCTTCATTGAGTGCATAAAGATGATCAACACCTATTGCAAGATCTTCGTAATTTTAAAGTGTAGCCAAATGTATTGTTTTGTAGTTTCAATTTGATTTACAATATACTATCATGGAGAAGATGGATCATCAATAATGAAGAGTTTCACAAGATGTGTATATCACCTCATTTTCTGGTAAGCTTCATATATATACCATATTGCTCCACTCCATTAGAAAAGTAGCTGACAATCTCAATCCCCTAATAATTATGGTAGGATAAACTCATAAACTTACTAATTTACTAGAAATTTAAAATGAGGGCTATGGGGGTAATTTAGTATAATTATAATTATTTTTATTATATTTTAAAATAAGGGGCTATAAATAGCCTATAATGAGAAAATTGGAGGTTGTGTTTAAAATTACCCATAATTTTTTACCAAATAAAGAGAGAGTCCGTTGAGTTTAATTACAAGTTTGATAAGAACTCCTATTTATTTTTATTTTTATTTGGAAGGTAAAGAATGATTATATAAATCATAAAGCATCAAGACCCAACTCCAAAATCTAATATTATGGGTTGATCGGATTCGGATGGCTCACATATCGATACAAATGGGAACTATCTTTCAACTCTATAATCTTTTCTTCATCAAGATTCATCAAATCTTATGTTTATTTGTATGGTGATTTTATACATAGTCTCCAAATATCTCATTATAGGGTAAAAATGTACAATTATTAATATTTAAATTATTTTTTTAGTAAAGGGCTATGATGAGATACTTTGGAGGTAATATATAAAATTACCCTTATTTGTGTGAGTATATTTTATGTATCTTATTTTTTTTGCTCTTTCCTATATTTTTTAATAATATTATAGTATTATTCATTTTCATGAAAATATATTTAATATGTATCTTAAATTAAAGATCATGACAAGAGCTTTAAGTTGATGTATTATATGTAAAAAACAATTTAAATAAACTAATTATGATCATTTAAAGTTGTGAAGTAAATTTTATATATATGTGCAATTTTTATATATTTATACATATTTTTGTGCCTTTTCTTTTCTATTTGAATTACTAGTGATAGTTTTAATTTTATATTAATTTTAATTATAGAATAATTTATATAGTCACGATCAGGTGGTACCCTTCCTTTAGGTAGTACCGTAGCACTCGTGTATGTTTGTGTATAAAGCAATGTAGTATTGTATGTGTAATCATGCATCCTTTGAAATTTGTATTACTTATTTTAATAAGTAATACAATGAATAATAGAATTATAATAGTATTGTATGTGTAATCACAATTTAATTTAAGGTATTACTTATTTTAATAATATGAAATGAATAATAGAATTATAAAAATATATACGCACTTAATGTATATTTATCATAGTATTATGATTTATTTACAATATAAACATATATTCTTTGTTGTAAATATTTCAGGATCATGATCGATCCTTAAAATTATTTATTCATTTAAAAAGGTAAATTGGAAAACCAGCTTATCCACTCCATAAAAAAATGAAATGAAAAGAAAAAAAATCCGACCAAGAGATAAGCATATGTCCAAATTCCTACGTATGCACCTAAAAAATTCCATGATAATCATTATTCTCAATAACTCCATAAAGAATCATATGTAGACATTAAGATTTAAAAAATATATATATATTTGGGGGAGACTTCCAAGTCAAGCCTAATAATTCCAATTGGTTAGGACATAATTTAACGCCAATTGCCAAATAGTCCATTTTATGTCACATACTCAATTATTACGCCTTTAAAGTATTTTAAGTGCGGGAGAAAAATACTTTAACTTCAATTTTTTTTGTAGAGCGCTAGCTAAAAATAGTGATAATTTTTTTTTAAAAAAATTAAAACTTAATTTCTCCATGTATTAACTTTACAAACATTAAATACAATTATTTTAATAAAAGAAAGTTTTAAGGTAATTTAATTAAATTAAAAAATAGACTATAATATGGGACATCCTAAAAAATGATTAATTTTATGGGACGGATAGAATAAAAGAAATTGAATCATTATATTCCTGTTTGTGTTAAATATCACAAACACAATTACAATTAGATAAGGATGCTAAGAGTTTGTGAACGTTTCTCATAATTAATGCAATTCTTCTGTTTCTAAAAAAATGGAATAAGAAATAGTAGGTACGAAAATAGTTTTATTGAATTGGGTTGGAGTGTTAGTGAGACTAGAAGCTACACTCAATGCAGTATTATGGGCGAGCAAATTTAAAAGGATTAATTTGTCTCAAATCCACGAACTTTATATAATTTTTGATTTTTTTCAAAAACAAATAAAAATTTGTTTTAAATATATAAACTCGCACCTTTTCCACTTAAGTCAACTTCGATGAAATTGAATTTAATGTGATGTCGAATTCTGCTAACGTGGAAGATATATGATGTTAAATATATACTCTAAATCCTGGATAGTTCAAT
Source organism: Salvia miltiorrhiza (assembly GCF_028751815.1). Classification (NCBI taxonomy): domain Eukaryota; kingdom Viridiplantae; phylum Streptophyta; class Magnoliopsida; order Lamiales; family Lamiaceae; genus Salvia; species Salvia miltiorrhiza. Next base: position 2,969,126 of record NC_080392.1, on the reverse strand, counting down.
TATTATAATAAATTATATTAAATTAAACCTTTAAGATATTCCACGTCAGCAAATCTGATGCCACATCAGATTTAGAAATTATGTAAAGTTTGTCAATTTAAAATAAATTAACCCAATTTAAAATGGATTCGGGTGAGTTGATGTTGAGTCATTTTATTGTTTTTTTGATGAGGCGACCTTTTAGATTCATTTTATATTGGTAAGAGTCCTTTAAGAGGTAATCCTTTTATTTATTTTTTTTTTTTTTTTTGATGAAATTACATTACAAATAATACAAACCACACACACACCCCACCTAGTGGTTATTGTGGCCGAGAGTACTCGAACCTGTGACCTCTTGGACAACAGGCAACCACCCCAACCACTAGGCCATCCCAAGGGTATTTTAAGTGGCAATCTTAATAATTGTGCAAAGTCTTTAATTGGGATAAACAAATGTGGGTGGGGGGAGTTCCTATACCCACTATTTAATATACATGCAACAATTTCATAATTAATAACATGTTAAAATTACTCAAACTACCCATAATTGTCACAATTAACTTACACTCACTGTCTCACACAAATATGAAAAGTTACTTCAATTATGCACATGTTTTTCGAGTTTAATATGATTTTTTAAAAACACATGACACTGAACTTTAGGTTGGCGTATAGTAAGTACTGGTATTATTTTAGGTTAATAGTGTTTTATGTTCAATATTTTAAATTTTTTTATAAAATATTCCCAAATTTTCATTTTCTCTTAAAAAACCTTGAACTTTCAATGTTTTCGATAAAATGTTATGCTATATAAAATTTGGTGACGAAAAAACGATAAAAAAATCATGAACTTTCAATGGTTTTCAACAATGTCCTCAACATGGTTTTTCAACAATAGTGGCCTATAAAATATTACATCCGGCGAGATAAGTCATCTTCCCGTCATTGAATTTTATATAACGAGACATTTTATGAAAAACGCTGAAAGTTCGAGATTTTTAGGAGAAAATGAAACTTTCGAGACATTTTGTGAAAAACGTTGAAAGTTCGAGACATAAAACACTATTAACCAGTATTATTTTAAATAAAACATACTAACATGAACATGTATGATTGTACATAATATACATACTCCATAATTAATTATATATGCATAAAAAGAGTAGTAAACAAAATAATCAGGAAATGACAAAACTTAATCTTTAACCTTGCGTTTACGTCTCTACGATTTATTTGGTGAGAATGGAATGTGAATCAACGACTTATTATCACTTAATTAGACAATATAATCCCCTTTTTGGGGCGATAAACAAGTGCAAAAGAATATTGTCACAATATTTGTCTGTTTTTCCAAAATGTCATGATTTTTAGAATTAGACAAATTTATAGTATTAAATATAGCAATCCGACGTCACGTAAAACTAATCAAATTGATTTATCTTTTTTCCTTTTGCTTTCAAATGTAGAATTTAGAACGCACAAAGTTACGTCATTTTGATATTGTATATCATTATATCCCAAACTATATATGCATTGTTTTTTTTTTTTTTTTGGAAACGAACCACACAAGTTTATTGTTAAAAAGGCCTTTTAAGGGAGGAATTGACTCAATATCCATTTCTAACATGGTATCAGAGCCAACCCAATTCAATGATGGGCCCCCCCAATATCGTTGTCAACAGATGGCGTTTGAGATAGTTCACGCTGCGCGTGCGGGGGGTGTATTGAAGTGTCTCACATTGGATTGGAGACAGTGGTATGAGCCACTTTATATGGTGAGACAACCCTCTCCCTTATAAAGCATTTTAAGGGAGGAATGAGCCCAATATCCATTTCTAACATTTATCAAAAATAGCATTTACTAAATCAAAACTATATCCATAACACGATTTTGTTGGTGCCCTAAAAATTACTCCCTCCGTCCCATTGATCTTGTCCCGTATTCCTTTTTTGTTTGTCCAATTGATCTTGTCTCATTTCTATAAATAACACTCCTACTTTATCACTTTATCACCTTCTCTCTCCTACTTTATCTACACACTTAACACTACTAATACTCTCCTTAATAACCGTGCCGAAACTAAATGGGACAAGCCCAATGGGACGGAGGGAGTATTAGGCTAGCCGATGTTGACGTGGAATATCGGAAGAATATTTTATTATTGGATAAGTTATGGGCCAAAGCTGAATTAATGGGTGGGCTTGGTTGACTTGATTGAGAAAATTGAGCCCAAGTTAATATCAAAATAATCTAGTTAAACAAAAAAGAAAAAATTGATATCTAAACTAGTGGTCGTTATTTTGTCAAAAAGTTGATGATTGCTATTTTTTATCTTTTTTTTTTTTTTTTTGAGAGAATTGCTATTTTTATCAAACAATATAAAGTATTCCAATTAAACAGTGCAATTAATAACAAAGAGTAACTTGAATATCGTATTAATGGTTAAATTAGCGAAAACACAATGAGTAATCAAATATAGACAATTTATTACTATAACTCCAACTAACTTTTCGAGATTGAGGGTTTTTATAACTAGACAATCAATAATTAAAAGAAAACAACAAACACAAATAAGATTTAAAAAGAAAACAACGATCTTAGGAATTATATTGATTCACCTAAACTTGTGCAACTAACTTATTAATCCATTTACTAGTTTTAATACACCTTTTATGAAATATCACAAAGTTAATCATGCATTCTTTCTCGAGTAGGTTATGACATTTGATTAGTGTATTCTCTATTATCCGTAAATCTCAAGAAGAAATATGCTAATTCTCAAAAGCACACAAATAATAACTTCATATGATTATCTCCGCTAAGAGCTTAAGACTTAGGGAGTGTTGAGAAATTTCATATTTTAATTAAATTTCAAAACCCCTTAAAATGATAATAGTCTAACTGTTGTATATATAAGCCAACTCTACAAACTCTACAAACTTTCAAACTCTCATAAGCCAACAAGTAATTAACCAACGAAATTAAACTAAAAGTTCAAGTGAATCTCTCTCAGATCTACACGTGAGAGATTCCAACAAATATTTTCCGCTGTGTTTCTAAGCATTTTCTTCTAAATTCAAAGCTTAGAGTCGAGCAAACTGAACCTTAGAAATAAATCTTCATTATAACAGTTATTGGAAACCCTTCAAACACTAACTCACCGTAAAGTTTGGTTTGTGTATAAGTCATGATCTCTAAAATACTAACAATAAAAAACGCAACTAAAACAGTGTAATTGTAGCATAAAAAGCAAATCGAGTATCGTAATCCACAAAGATCGATATAGCGAAAACAATACGTAGACACTAAATTAATATATAGGTAAACAGACAAACGATGAGAATGAAGAATCATTCTCATTCATTATAATTTACAAGATCTACAGTGATCAGTGGATGCATTATCTTGATAAATCGATGAATACATTACCCGAGTTCGACTTCTAAAGAGAGCGAAGATTTTATTTTTTTTCTCAAATGTATTATTATTCTCACGTTTTCACGATAATTGATCTTTTTACTATATAGTACTTGATTGGGTCAATTTCCGCAAGCCGTTTGCACCACACATGGGACAACTTGTCTTGTAGAGAAGTAGTCAAATTCTAGAATATAGTCCCACTAATAATTCATATCCAACTCACTAATCAATGAAAACATATATATACGTTTCTTCAAAATTCGAATGGTATACCATAAATAGCTAAGCATCAATATTTATATCATGCATGCATTTTTAGAGACGTTCAAACGTGTATTTCCACATATCAAGAATCAAGATTCACAGCCTATATTACTACTTCTCCACGAAAGCAAAAGAAGCAAAACACCCTCTAAATTTGTCAATTCTCGAATAGTATCGCATTCTGTGACCAGAGCAGCATCAGTTTCTACAATTGGAAAGTATTCTAATTCGTGATCACCTTTAATTATATGGGATTCTTTTATTTAAATCGACACACACAAATCTGTGCTTAATTTGTGCTATGTTGCATGTATTACTTGCTATATGTGTGTGTGTGTGATACTCGTACTACGATATATGCGTGTACTTGTGAAACACAACAAAATCAGGGGGCTTAGCTCACCTGGCCACCGAGTCCTCACTTAAGTGATGAGACTCGGGTTCGATCCTCTTTGGGAGCGAATTTGGTGTTTGGAGAGATAAGGTGGGCTTGGTGATTTCTTGGAGTGTTTGGGGAACTACTTGTTAACTTCTAACATTACTTTATCCGATCAAAAAAAAAAAAAAAAAAACAAACTTGTGAAACACAACATTTATATATACATATATATTTATAGGGTTGCATTCTACAGAACCATATCAGAAACATCGAACATGCATTGAACATGGCAGTAAATATTGTGTTGAACGTACAAATACTTTGTTGAACTTTTGGGGGCTGAGGGATTCGAACCCTGTTCATGTTCAACATAATTCTGCGTTAAACGTTGAACGAACGAACGCTGACCGTTAGATTAGATAAGATCAAAGGTTGAGATTAAGACTCTATACTCTGCCTATATATATTTGCGTTTCTATTGAACTCTCCCCTGTACTTATAATATAATATAGAAGTTTAGAATTAATTAAATTGTTCAGAAATAAGTGTACCGGACAACAAAAAGACTTCTATTTTCTTTTTCCGTGAGTAGAGTATCATAGCCTTCAAAGCCAATGTAGGTGTGTTTACTTTTATGGAAAATAAGAGAAAATAGTGTCGTCGCCTCGCCGAACGCCATCTTAATTAAACTTTTGTGACTGTTTCACATTTTTGCGAAAATAGTGTAAAATACATTGTTGCACGATTTTAACAAAAATTTTGTGATAGTCACAAAAAATCGTGCAACAATGTATTTTACGATGTTACACATTAATTTTTTTGAAAAAATGTAAAAAATATGTAATTGTGAAAAAAGTATGTATCAATATAAAGGGTAAATATCATGAAAACCTTTGAAGTATACCCACTTTATCGAAAATACCCCAAAACTTACAAAATATTCTATAAATCCTCAAACTAGTAGGTTTTTATCAAATATATCCTGCATCTATTTTTCAATCATAAAAAACGTGACGTGACTCACCGGATGCCACAATGTAATTTATATTCTATTTTTTAAAAAATACAATGGCAAAAACAACGTCGTTTCATATCATATCATTTTAAAAAATTCACTCTGAAATTTAAAATTCACTCTTATCGTGTTTGAAATTCACGCTAATAACTTAGAATTATGGATAAAAACCATAGAATATGGTACGAAACAAAGTCGTTTTTTCCATGTCATTAAAAAAATAGAATATAAATTTCATTGTGGCACCCGACAAGCAACATCACGTTTTTGGTAATCGAAAAATAGATGTGGGATATATTTGATAAAAATCTGATAGTTTGAGGGTTTAGAGAACATTTCAAAAGTTTTAGAGTATTTTTGATAAAATGGGTATAGTTCAGAGGTTTTCATGATATTTACCCCAATATAAAATACATTATTACACGATTTTTTAAAATCTTTTAAATATGTAAAAAAAAAAAGTGTACAATAATGTATTTCTCTGGTGAGAATGACTACTATTATCACATGCAATTTTATCCATACCAATAAAATTTCCTTTCTCTATAATTTTAGCTAAAATAAGACGCCAACTCTTTGGTTTAAGATCTATTATCAATTTCATTTCCCTACATAGTTCGGGAATTGTATATCCAATTAGCATGGGTATTACTTAATATAATTTTAAAATATCCACACCTTTTTTGAGTTTTCATAATCTACATATCCAAATTTTCCTACTTTTTACATGACCTTAAACATTACATCTTTTTTTTTTCAATATCCCCAATTTTTTTCCAGCATAATTTGTCGAATGTATATCCTAGAACGATGTTATTATAAATTAAAGATACTATAAAAAAAATTCATTAATGACATAAGGCTTGTCAGTTATTATGTGTGTCATAAAAATTAGTGATATTTGAGAGCCCAAAGTTTTTTTAGGCCTATAACTTGGACTGTTTTGCAAATGTATGACAAATTTTTTCGGTCTTGCAATTGTAGGAAAAATTTTCAAAAATTGAGCATAAGTAGGACAAACTGAGCCTGAAAAATCAATTTGTCCTGCAATTGCAAGCCCAAAAATTTTTGTCCTACATTTGCAAAATGACCAAAGTTACGTACGGTCCTAAAAAGAGAGAGAGAAGAAATAATTTTTAAAAAATTTTAAGTTTTAAATAAATATAACTTTTACATTTCAAATCAAATATTTACATAAAATATATCAAATTAAAGTTCTTATTGTGATCTTTAATTTGATATGCGTATTACATATTTTGAGTGGCAAGATATTAAATTTTTTGCCAGGCAAGAAAAGAAAATGGAGTATAAGGGAAGAAAAAAGAAAATAAAATAACCCTTAAAGCCTTAAAGAGACAAGATTTCAATTTGAGTGGGAAATTTGGAGTTATAATAGAATTTAAGGTTTATTTATAAACTATATTTTTTAATTTTTTTATCTTTTAATTATTTTATTTTATTTCTTTCTAAAATTGTAAAACTCGACTAATTATAAAATATGTAATACGCATATCAAATTAAAGATCACAATAAAAGCTTTAATTTGACATATTTTATGTAAATATTTGATTTGAATTGTAAAAGTTATATTTATTTAAAGATTAAAAATTTTAAAAATATCTATCTTCTCTCTCTTTTTTTAGGCCCGTAATTTTGGTCATTTTGCAAATGTAGGACAAAATTTTTCGGGTTTGTAATTGCAGGACAAATTGATTTTTCGGGCTCAATTTGTCCTATTTATGCTGAATTTTTGAAAATTTGTCTTATAATTGCAAACCCAAAAAAAATTGTCCTATATTTGCAAAACATCCAAAGTTACGGGCCTAGAAAACTTTGGGCTCGACATTTGATGATGTAACTAATAACTAATAGTTATATTTTCAAATACCACTAATTTTATGACACAAATATTAGCTATATACCAAGCCAATTATCACTATTAGAAACGTTTGTGCGATGAGACAAACTTAGTTTCATGATTGGAAAAATTAGGAATGTTGTAACCAAAGAAAAACGAAGAAGAAAAAAAATGATGAGTAATTACAACGCTTTACTTCAAAATTCAAAACCTAAATACTAACACATAAGATAATTATTAGTATTTGCACTCGTGCAACGCATGAAAAATATTTTTATATTTTATTATATATAAAAAATTCTAAATATTATCTAGTATTTGCACTCGTGCAACGCATGAAAAATATTTTTATATTTTATTATATATAAAAAATTCTAAATATAATTAAAAAATACTGTAATTTAAGATAAATATTTTATTTTAATATAAAAAATAAAGAATAATTCACATTAATAAAAATTGATATTGTGAAAAAAAGAAAAAAAATACTATAAGTTAAAAGATAATTGAAAAAAATAGATTTATTCAAAAAAAGAAAAGATGTATAGCTTATAAATAAACCTTTAACTTTATTATAATCACAAATTTGCCACTCAATTTTGAAATTACTTTAAATCAATTTAGAATTGAGAACTTCCTTTTTAATATAGTATAGATAGAGTATCATATTATTATTTGTTATTAGACTAAACACATTTCATGATTTCACCAATTTATTTATCTAAATTCTTATAATTTTAGTACACACTTTAATTTTTTAAGTGTACAAGAATATGCATTATTTTAATATTTTATCACTTACACATATAGATGTCACGCATCTAAATGTTTGATTCATAATCTACTACTTCCTCCGTCCCACGAATCTTGACACGTTTGGTTTCGGCACAAGAATTAAGAAATTGTAGATTAGTGTTTTAAGTGTTTAGTTAATAAAGTGTAAAAGTGATAAGGTAGGAGAGATAAAGTGATAGAAGTGATAAAGTAGGAGAGAGAAAATAATAAAAATGATAAAGTAGGAGAGATAAGTCACCTTATTTGAAAATGTGTCAAGCGGCGACTCACTCGGCGGCTGATTTATGCGCCCTTTGCCAGGTGAAAGAAGAAACCATTGAGCATCTCTTCTTTCTTTGCCAAAAAACTGATGAAATTTGGAAAGAAATCTTGTGTTGGACAGGTAAGCAAACAGTCTTACACTTTAAAACCAATGCACATTTCAACGCTTTCGTGAATTTGGGGAGCAATAAGGATGTGGACTTCTTTCTTGGTGTTTGGATGTGTGTGATTTGGAGCATTTGGAAGGCTCGAAACAATTGTATCTTCAATCAAGGAAGTTGGAACAAAGAAAGAATGATGGCAGAGATCAAGACGAGATTGTGGGTTTGGCGTTCGGACTCGAATCAACCAACGCAGGAGCAAGAGTTTCGAAGTTGGTTTGCTGCTGTTAGAGGTATTGACTACTAAAGATTGAGATTCAGTTGCTGATCCTTTTCAAGGCCTTCTTGCGGTCTTTTGCTTTTTTGATTCAGCTGTGGTTTGGAGGTTGGGCAGCCCGAAATCTGGTGTTTTTTTCTTGTGATGTTGCTCTGGTTGGGGTTTAGTCTTTTGCCAAATCCCTTGTCTTTTCTCGTCTGTTATGTACACTTGGTACCTCTGGTACTAGGCCTGGGAATCGGGTCGGGTTCGGGTACCCTACCCGAAAAAATCGGGTACCCGAACCCGAAAAACTCAAAATCCCTATACCCGATCCCGACCCGAAAACGAAATCGGGTACCCTAATACCCGATTCGGGTACCCGAGTCGGGTATTCGGGTACCCTAAATTACCCGATCAAAATTGTCTATTTCAAGTCAACTTTCCAAATTCGAAATCTGTATTAAAAAAAAAAAAAGAAGAAGAAGAACGGCGGGGCGGCTGCTGCTGTCTAAATTCGGAAGCTGTCGTCGTAGCTCGAGCACGGCTGCTGCGGCGGCGAACGGCGGGGCGGCTGCTGCTGACTGCGGCGGCGAAATCTGGGCGAGGGTCGCGGTGGGAGTTGCGGCGAAATCTGGGCGAGGATCGCGGTGGGAGTTGCGCCACCTCCCACGCCGGGCTGGAGACTGGAGTGGCGAGTGGGGCGGCCGGGCCGCGGGCGGGGCTGAGTTTGGGAATTGGATGATTTGGGAATTGGGGACTGGGGATGGGGAGGACGAAATGGGTTTGCGATATGACGAAATTGGGAATTGGATGATTTGGTAATCCACTTCAACAAGGGAAGTGGATTACAGCTGTGCCTAATTGACCATATATTAAGTCCTTTAATTCGGGTATTTCGGGTATACCCGATACCCGATCGGGTATACCCGATACCCGATTTTTTAACATCCTAAATACCCGATCCCGAACCCGAACCCGATTTTTTCGGGTATAGGGTACCCGATACCCGATTTTTTCGGGTCGGGTAATCGGATACCCGATACCCGATCCCGAACTTCCCAGCCCTATCTGGTACCTTGTGATCCGCTGTGCTTTTTTCCTTAATGAAATCTCTTTTCTCTGATCAAAAAAATTTGAAAATGTGTCAAGATTCGTGGGACGGCCCAAAAAGGAAAACGTGTCAAGATTCGTGGGACGGAGGAAGGAGTAGATATAACGTGTATTATTCCTTATAAGGAGAACTAGTAAACAATTTGTTGTGCAAGTGGGCGTTATTCTAATCTTTTTTTAGGTGAGGGAATTATTCTAAATCTGCAATCACCCATTTAGGAATAAATGCGAAACACAAAAGCATTAAATAGGAAAGTGAGATAATTCAATATTACTTAATTAAACTGGCAGACACGACGTAGCCACGGTGCCATAAAAAATCAATTAATAAAACGTTTTTCAATGCGCCCATTGCACCGAGTCTCACACGCGCGTGGCCTGACTTTGAAATTTTTAACCCCTACTAGTTCTAGTTGGCCTACTCAATTTTTTTTCATTTTTATTATTTTAGGAAACTCAATTTTGAAATATTAAAATTGAAATGTCATAATTGTAGCATGGTCCCTTAACTATTCAAGAACGACACTTTGTGGAGATTTTCATTTCTAAATTAATACTATGTTGGGACTTCTATCGTGCTCAAAATTAATGCTTGTTGACTTAGATCACTCCAAGATTTTGATTTTTAATTATTTTTTATAAGTTAACTAGAGTAACCAAATCAATAGTAACTCGTGTCATATTTGTATCTCTATCACACATAATATGATTGATACTTTACTTTAGTGTTTGGACCATTTTTTTTTCTTATGGTGCCATTTACGTCCTTATATTTTCGCTTTTTTGTTTTAGGGTGAGTGGTGAGGTGTATATGTTCACTATACTAAGTTTAATTAAGTAAAAATATTATGGTATGGCTGAATTATATAGTCATTTTGGTTGACATTTTCCTTTTCCTTGGTCATCTTTATAAATAAATACATGAATTTTGCTCCCTCTTTCGCTTTGTATATGATATTTGAATTTTTTCTAGTAAAATCACAAATTTTTGATTTTATTTGATTTTTTCACAATTTTAAATTTCATTCAAATTAAATCTGACGGTGACGCTTAAATGGTAATTGAACAACACGTCCAATTAAATGAGTCAGCTAAATGACATCGTTTGATGTCTTAAATACCATCTTAAGACAAAAATATATCTTACTAAATCTAACCAAGCTTCAATTCAACAACACAAAAATTATACATGCATGCAGCCAGGGACGGAGCCAGGGGGGCTAGAGTCCCCTCCCAAATTTTGAGTTTTTTTTTTTTTAAAAATATATATAGATATATGTTTATACCTATTATAAAATATTTTTTTTATAAAAAAGTATTTGGTTATTATATTCTCTCATATATACTTAATTTAAGGATAATTTTGTTATTTAAAACTATATAATCTATGAAATATTGTTTGTTATTATTACTATTATACTTGTCTTTTAATAAAAAATGCCTAATATGTATGAAATGCTAAAAAAATTATAATGTATTGAAACTAATTTGTAATATATAGAAAATATATAATCTATGAATATGTTGTTTGTTATTATTATTATTATGCTTGCCTTTTAATAAAAAATGTCTTAAATATACGGAATGTCCAAAAAAAGTTTTGTGATATATTGAAACTATATAATCTATGAAAATATTGTTCGTTATTATTAGTATTATGCTCGTATTTTAATATAAAAAAATACCTTAAATATACAGAATGCCCAAAAAAAAAATCTTGGGGGCTGCCGCCCCCGAACCCCGTTCAAGTTCAGCCCCCCCCGAACTTAATTTCTGGCTCCGTCCCTGCATGCAGCATGTTACTATTAAAGAAAAATTACTCTATATTACGTCTGCATGGATGTAAATATATTACGTCGGAATATATTGACCAATGAAAATTGATTGCCAACTGGAGTATATTATATATGAATCTTATAAATTAACTGATCATGTTCAAACTGGAATCATTATCAAGATCGATCGATACTAAAATAACTATATATCCACATAATTATGTTGCTATTTTTTTTTAAAAATGAATTACGGATTATTGCAGAAAACCTAGATTCATTTTAAATGCACCATGCATAGTGATGGCATATATATTTTCTGTAATTATCATAAAAAGCTAGAAAACATATAAATATTAAATTACATGTCAGAGGCAAATTAAAGTTGAGGAATAGATTGCATGTGGTTTGTTTTCTGTTATGATGCACATGGCTTTCTCTTTTTCTAGAGAGTTTACACGATCTTAGTTTTCTAGATGTGAGGCTTACCAAAGTTCCCGGATACTATATATTTCGATGCAATAATTCACAGATCTCACATACATAATATTTTTTTATTTTTATTTTCCCAATTCACATGCAGGATGACCCACCAAGTCTCCCGACGAAAATCCTACAATATATATAGGGAAGAGCTAAAATAAGAGCATTTCTTAAGATATAAAATAAGAATCATTTTCAGCCCTTAGATCATCAAGATCTACGGTTAATTCGTAATCTTGTTGGATGGATTTATGGTACTGAGTTCGAATCCCAGAGATAGCAAAAATTTATTTTTCACAGTTCATACATTTATACAGCGAATTCATACGTGTTCTACATAAAATTCATACATTAAAAATTACTCTTATTTCTTATTTTAAGATGTGCTCTCACGGTAGCCCACCCCTATATATCTATATATAGAATTATCGAAAAAAAATGTATTTCTAGTAATTAATTTGGCTGAAGAAATACAATAGATATATCTATTGGGAAAATTCACGAGCAATTTGATCCGGATCAATTAGGTTAGGATTCAATCTTCGGCTCTATCACTTTATTTCGGTCTATTGAAATTGAGTTAACATCCACATACAGACCTCCCATTCGATTTAGATCCGATCAATCGGACTTTCAGTCTGCAAATTTTCAACCATAATCCACATTTTTCTTATATTCGTCGATTTCGAGCTAAATTGCCATTATCTAAAATAGACCACGAAAAAAATAAAATAAAAAATCAAAAAATTGAGCTTGACCGGCATTTTATCTTTCTAGGCTAGAAGGATCAAATTCTTTAATTTGAGTTATTCATTCAACATGCAATTAACCCATATCAAACACTATGTAGTATAATCCGAATTAGGTGAAGAAAATAAACTAGAAATTGGAGATCCCCCAATCATTTAATTTGGATGCAAACAATTGTTTTGCTCATTGCGTGAAGTAACAAGTTTGCCAAACCAAATAATACCATTATAATCTGTACATAATAATTTGCAACACAGCCGACTATCATATATGATTATAAAGAAAATATTCAAACTTTGGTGTGAAATAAAATAAATAAAAAATAGTAGTGCTGCAATCGTGGTTTCAAATTGATACCCAATTTTAGTCAAAGTATTCTTCTTTTGATTCCTCTAATACAAAATTTGGCTTTTTTGTGCAAAATGGTTGACTTATTATTATTATTATTATTATTATTATTATTATTATTATTATTATAAATGAGAGTGGTGATGATATATTTGCATGTGACACGGATTCTTTCCATAATGATTATTTCGGCTCTAACCAACAATTAGGTTTAGGAATGTGCTCATTAATTAATTATATAATGACATAATATAAGTATAAAAAGTTTTAAAGTCACATTCGAGATATAGGGTACTAAAGGGTGTTCTTTAGGGAAATTTCGCTTTCATTTCGTCGTCTTTTTTTTTATTTTTTTTTATTTTTTATTTTTTTACAATCAAAGAAAAAAAAAACCCCACTCACACTCTAGCTCTCTTAGGATGACTCGAACCCCGATCTATTGATTGGAGGAGAAGTGTCTTACCAACAGAGTACTGCGCTCCATCGTCTCATTTCGTCACCTTAAAGTAAATGTATTTCTTTATCGGGATTGAGGAATGTAAAATAAAATAAATGAAAATATGTACATTTAATTTGAAACAATCTGTTAAAGAATAATAATGTCACGAATAAATTCCGGATTGACAATTAGTAAATTAGTAATGGCTTTCCGTAGCTAATTGATAGATAATATAAACATGCGCGAAAATATATAAATCATCAACCATTATATTTGCAAGCCCATGTTTAATCGGTTGTTTTTGAAGGTTGGAAAGTGATTCAATTTCAATTAATTGAATTCATTACTTGTTGTTTAATTTGGATAACGAATTAACCATTACCCTTACTTGAGGTCCAATTAGTCAATTTGTTATCTTTCAAAATAAAGGGAAAATAAAAGAAAGAGAATCACTTACTAGTTATTAATGTTATCACTCCACCATTTTATTTGATACTCCCTCCGTCCCATTATTTATGGGACAATGCTTTTGGGCACGGAGATTAAGAAGAACAAGATTAGGATATAGAGGTGAGATAAAGGTATTCATTAGGTGATTAATTAAAAATCGACAATTTTAAAACCAAAATTCCAAAACCAAATTCAACGAAAATTCAAGAACCACAATTCAGCAAAAATCAACAAATTTCAGAACAAAATTCAAGAACAAATTCATTAAAATTAACAAATTCAAGAACCAAATTCAGATATCCAAGAACGAAATTCAAGACCAAAATCAACAAATTCAAGAACTAAATTCACTAAATAAGATTCCACAACCAAATTCCAAGCAAGATCGAAATTCAAAATTTCTAAAATCAAATTAACAAAACAAAAATTAAAATTTCTCACAAACCCAAAAATTAAAATTTCTCACAAACCCAAAATTTCTCTTTCCATTCATCTATTTTAACCAACCGAGCACTTAGTGGTAGACTGAATATTCTTATGGTCAAACACTAATACATTTAAACTGAATTGAATATCTAATTCTTAAAATAAAATTTATCTTTTTCACTATATGGTTAGCATTTGCAGCCGTGCAAAGCACGAAAAATGTCTTTGATTAAATATATTTGAGTTGAATATAAAAAAAATATGAAAAATATTAAAAAATAAAAAAAAAAACAATATTATAAAAATGTAAATAACAATACTAAGAAAATAACACAAGTTAAAAGACAAAACTGAAAATAAAAATTAAAATGAAAAATACATGTGTTTTAAAAAGATGATAGATGAGAGTTTTTTTCTTAAGTTTTAGTAATTTTTAAATAAATATATTTTTTATATTATAAATTTAATATTTACATAAAATATATCAATTTAAAGCTCTTGTCGCGATCTTTAATTTGATAAGCATATAACTATTTTATAATTAGTCAAATTTCATAATTGTAAAACAAGAAACTAAATAAGAAAAAATAAAGAAAAAAGAAAAAAAATATATTATAATTTATAAATAAACTTTTAATTTTATTATAATTATAAAATTATCATTTCATTTTGAAATACATTTTAAATTAAAAGTTACCTTTATAATATAGATTTGTAGACTGATATATAAAATGTTAGAAAAATCGATAGAAATAAGCCTTACAAGTTAGTGGTGCTTGGAGAACAATTTTGGCATAGAGAAATAGTATAAAATTTGGCAAATTGTTGATTACAAAATTGTGATCTAATTACTATATTAGTAATTTAGTATATTAGGACGTTCAATTGTAGTCTTGCCTTATTTGGAAACGACCCACAAACTTTTCCTTTCATTATTTTATGAAAATGTGTGAGACCTAATCTCCAATCAAATATAATTATCACATTTTTTCTTAAAACGCGTATCATCTCTTTGGAACCACAATTTTTGGGGACGTATAAAGAGTATATCTCGATTTTACATGTGAACGAAAATATAATTAGTGAAAAATAGAAGGAGCGGAAGGTAAAATATAAAGTAAAATAATTCCCCGACCTGTCGCCATCGTGCACGTGTCAGTGCAAGAGTGGGCACACGCAAACGACACATGAGACAGTCGACATTTCTATTGGAAAGCGATGGGAGACGCGTCCATACTACGAGGCCTAACTCTTTTGAAATCAAAACCAATTAATCAATTTTAACCTCCAAATCCATAATCCATAATTATAAGTCAATAATAATAATATAAAAACAATTTATCATTTTTAACTTTGAATGATAGAAGTCGAGATGACACTCATTTCATAATCTCACATGCTTTTAGAAATTGATTGAGCGTGTGGAAGTGGAATAAGCCTCTTACTTTTATTATAAATGTGTTATATGTGGAATCTATTTATTTAAAAATAAAATGAATACTTATTTAGTAAATAAATAGAGTATTTTACTTGAATTTATCCAATACTACTAAATGACAATTACAACTATCCTTTATGGGGCAATTTTACACTCAAACATACATCTCACAACCATTTTATTCAGATATGTGTCATTTATTCAACCATACAATTTTTGCGAATGGAGAGAGTATATCTTTATAGAGAGAGAAAAAAAAAGTACTCCATCCGTCCCACTAGACTTGACACTTTTGAGTTGGGCATGGAGATTAAGAATAAAGGGTTAAGAGTGTAAAGTAGGTAGAGTCCACTTATTTTATGTGAGTAGAGAAAGTAGGGACCACATACTATTTTAGGAAAGTGTCAATTATAATGGGACAAACAAAAAAGGCAAGTGTGCCAAGTCTAGTGGGACGCAGGGAGTATATGTTTATAGATTTGAGTATGTTATATTTGATCCTTAAATATGATTTACACGTATTATGCAATTTATAGTTTATTGTACAAGAACATGAATTTATCCAATATGCACTGAAAATAACAATGGTAGATTTCCATGAACACACAAAAAATGTACTCCCGCCGTCCACAGAAAATATTTCTAAAATGAAAGGACACAAGTTTCAATAAAAATCGTTAGGTGATTTGTGAATGGAGAAAGTGTCTTATTTAAAACGTAATATTAATTATGATAATTAATTGTATTGTAAGTAGAAAACGACTGTTTAAAATTAAAAATAAACTATTTTTTATGGACGTTTCAGAATGATAAAAAAAATATTATTATGATATATTGATTGATTAGATTACTCGATCCGTAATTTAATCAGGAGACAATGCTACGTAGAATTGGTTGTGACTTTTGAATCTTATCTTCTTTACGATAAAATTTATTTAGGATAATGTTGAATCCACTTATTCTTGAGTAACTTCGAATTAATATAATCTGAGTAGATCTCGTGAATGTAGATCTCACGATCGAACTACGTAAAATTCTGGTATTATTTTATTTGTTTTATTTAGGTATTGATTTTTGTTACTATCACTAAGTAATACTCCTAGTAGAAAGCATCCTAAAATGAACTTTCAAATAAGATAATGTGGCATGTTGAAATGCTATACTACAAATATCTTTTGCTTTAATAACTGTTGATGAATTGGATCCTCTCATAAAACTGTTGGGACCATTGTTGCTTTTTGAACCCCCCCTCCCCACCCACCCCACCCCACCCCACCCCCACCCCCTAAAGAAAAGGCAGCTCCTCTTTCTATATAACCAGTGGATGAACATCCCAACCATTTCAGTTATCCATAATAAAGCTTCAATTATTGCCTTCCATTTGTCGTCTCCCAACAACAACAAAGCGAAGCACAAATTAGTGCTTACCAATTTGCATTTTTTAATTCTTGGACATACGAGTATCATATTTCAGAGACGCAGATTGTCGCCATTGCCGATTTTTCTGGAGCTAATCGCAACTGTTTTTAACCGAAATTCACCCCTTCTTTTACTTACTGAGTCTTTTGATTTCTTTGGAGGGAGTTTTTTTTCTCCCGGGGAAAAAAGATTCATTTTTTTTTCGTTCGTTTCTAAATCATTCCCCGACAAACAAGGCTTTCCCGTTTCCGTTTTCGTTTGCTTTTATCATGCAAATCAAGAAGCTCGTTTCTTTGCCGTCTCGCACCGGGAGGCATCTGCAGCGCTATAATAAGGGATTTCGTCAGGTTGTTGGGTATGTATCTCATCTCCCTCTTTCCTGCTCAGTTTCTGATTTGGGGATTTTTTTTTTCTGTCTCGTTCACCAACTGTTTGTTGAATTTCCCCTGTGGCATTTCTGCTCTATTCTTGCAGATCATTTCATGTTCTCCAAATGAATTGTGCCTTATATTTTCTTCCTGTTTGTGCAGATGTATTCCATATAGAATCAGAGACACCAAAAAGACTCATTTGATCGATGACATCACACTTGATGATTTGGAGATCCTTTTGATCAGCTCTCAAAAGAGTACAAGACTTATGTTCCCCAAGGTAAAAATTCGATGAGAAACCAAAATCATGATATCAAAATATGTAATTCATCCTTCATTGGTCTAAACATTGCTCGATTTGCAATTGATCTCATCAGGGTGGATGGGAACTCGATGAAGATATCCAATTGGCAGCTTCACGAGAGACCTTAGAGGAAGCCGGCGTAGTTGGCCTTCTTGGGGTATGTTCTTGCCTTTGATAGGATAAATATTTTGTATTCACACCTCTAAGTTCATCATCTAAATCTCTTTAATTTCCCTTCACTGCAGGAAAAGTTGGGTGAATGGATTTTCAAGAGCAAAAGCCAAGAGAAGTATCATGAGGGATCCATGTTTCCCTTGTATGTCACCGAGGAATTGGAAGTATGGCCGGAGAAAAGCCTTCGCCATCGAGTTTGGGTACGCCCTCAAGCTCCTTCGCTCTCTATATACCCAAAGGGTCGTTTACTTTCCGCATATTGATAAGATGTATGATTGAGTATTTAGGATTTCTCCAGTATCACTATTTCAACGGGATAAGAATCAAGCAAAACTAGCTTAAATGATAGAAATTATCAAGGGCGTTGGGATATCCCATAGTTTCAATTCATTAAAGTAAACAAGAGATTAGCCTTACTACTTTTATCTATCAAAACTAATCATCCAAAATAAACGCCCCCGAAGGAGATGTTTACTTTGATAATGCTATTACGAGTCTAATCTATCACTCAAAGTAAACGACCCCTAAAATCAAGAAAATGCAAACTTTTACGAACATGATGTTGTCATATGGTACTAGTTCTGATGTGGGATGATATTATTTTTCTTGCAGATGACTGTGGACGAAGCCCGGGAGGCTTGTGCGGCCGTATGGATGAAAGAGGCGTTGGAGGAATTCGTTTGTCAGTTCACTTGTCGATCAAGAGAAGTAGAGGAAGATGCATCTTGTTTATTACTAGCATTGTGTGGAAGCGAGGACTTAAGCTTCACAATTGGAGCTCAAACTGCTGACAACGAAGTTGATTGCTACTTGAACTTGATCAGTTGAAAAAGCTCGAATCTTTCGCAAAATGGAGCTGCAACAGGAGCTGCTTGAAGATGAGGAGTTAACCAGATAGGCTAAAGTGTACAAATTGCTCACCTTTATTCTTTCATTCATGGAAAATCCGTTGATTCTTCAAGCTGTTGTGTTTTCGAAGTTGTTGGAAAATTAGGGGCAAATCTGCAATCAACTTCTTTGTCTGTAAATGAGATCTGTGATGAAGAAATTCATGGTATCATGGATATAGAGCTAGGCCACTGTATTATTAATTCCAATTAATGTATATATACTTAAAAAAAAAAAAACTTTTGTACATGCACTTGAATTATTGGAAAATAAACTTTAAGTTGTGTGTATATTTCTTGTATGTGTTGGGGGATTATTTGTCCCTACAGCCTACCACATAAAGAAGTCTAAATTCCCTCTTATCTCTTTCATCCACATGTGTGTGATTTTTTTCTAGCCATAGAAAAAAAAAATCACATGTGAAGGGGTCAGGATGCTTACTGGATTTCCTTTTATTTCTGAAGATAAGGGTAGCTCTCACATCCCAAGATCTTGATTGTTTCGATTTTGAGTGATTTAAGTGAAAAGTATACTACTTTCTCCGTCTACGAAAAATTTTGGTCCGTATTAATAACATATTTCCTATATTCCATTTGATTTTGTCTGTATTTTTTTTCTTCACGCTATCCCACATGATTTAGTCTATTTCTTTTTTAAATGAACACTTTATATTATACTTTCTTTGTTCCATAAAAATATATCACTTTTTCTATTTTCGTTTATCCCATAAAATGTATCACGTCATTTTGGGACATGACCTCATTTTTTCTTTTTAATCATAATCACTGAATTCTATGTGATGAGACTTTCTCTCCATTCAATATATTATCAATCAAATATTTCTTAAAACTCGTGTTGTCTCTCAAGTATATTCTTATGGGAACATGGA
Source organism: Salvia miltiorrhiza (assembly GCF_028751815.1). NCBI lineage: Eukaryota > Viridiplantae > Streptophyta > Magnoliopsida > Lamiales > Lamiaceae > Salvia > Salvia miltiorrhiza. The sequence goes on along the minus strand of NC_080392.1, from coordinate 2,949,530 downwards.
GCATTAGATAAACAAATTCTCTTGCGCGGGCGTCTGCACGCTAGATCGTTCATATACTCTAATAAGACACTTGAATGTCCTATAAAAGTGTTAAGTAAGACACTTATAAGTGTCATATTAAAATATGTGAGTGATTCGCATCATGCGAGCGTCTGCATTGAGAGACATCTTCTATTAAATATGGGCACACACACTCTTACACTATATCTTATTTTCCGTATATTATTGTGAGTGCGGCTACTATTCTATTTTCATAATTCAAAATGACTATTTAAAATTTTGCCTAATGTTAGGATTCTTGCAACATTTGGTGTCTCGAGTAGCACATACAATTTCCACTGAAGGTATCGAAATATAAAAATACCATTTGCAATAGAACCCCAACTTATAAGACTATATTGTTATGGAAAATTTTACATGTTGCAAGTGCGTTTGAGATTGTTAATTGTTTTTAAGTGTAGTTTTTCAATTTGCATTTGTTTGTTGTAAGAGATTTTCAAGTTGCATTTGTTTGTTGTAAGGATTTTTTTATCTTGGTCTACAACAGTGTAGTTTTCCAAGTTTGTATGCGTGTCAGTTTATTATTATTATTATTATTATTATAGTGAGCTTGGCACTAGCTCCATAAAATACAGTACTATTAATTAAAGGTGATTCGTTGACAAGAACCTGCTGTCCAAGATATTAAAATATATCCCTTTTCCAAATCACGCATTGCTCATTAAATATTTAATGTATAATCTTTCCATTTTTAGGATATACGTCGTCTTTTTGTCATTTTCGTTCGTATATATTTTTATGCTTTATCATATTCATACACAATATTTACAAAAAATCTCTCCCACACACCATATAACTATTATTTAACAAATCAATTCGGTGGAGCCCTTTTTTCACTTTATACACATCTGTCAATATTTTTTTTCTTATAACTCGTGTTCTTTAGGGATGAGCAAAAAAATTGAAATTGAATAATCGAATCGATTCAAACCAAAATTTTAAAATTTGGTTGATTCGATTATATTTTATTTTTTTATAAAAATTCGATTTTTCAATTCAGTTAGATTTGAATTTTTTAAAACCGAACAAAATCAAAAATTGAAAATCGAATTATATTTATGTAATACTAATATATATATATATATATATATATATATATATATATATATATATATTTTATTGATAATTTTCTAAGTTCTAACCCTAAAAGTGAAATGTGCACCGCACAATTCCACATCCCATATTCTGATACTCTCATATATGCTAATACCCAAAATGTTTTATTTTAATATACTCTCTCCGTCCCAACTGTAATGTCCTACTTTTCTTTTTGGGACGTTCTAGTACAAATGTCTCATTCCATTTTTGATAATATATTATCTCTCTATACCTAATATTTAAATAATTTTCACCAACCCATTTTATCTACTTTTTACACATTTCTTAATCTTCGTGCCCAAAAATTATAGGACATTACTATTGAGACGGAGGGAGTATTATTTTCAATTTGTTTGCCTTTTTTCGATTTGTTCGAATTTATAGGTTTTCGTCGGTTTTTCGATTTTAATCTTAAAATTTTCGATTAATTCGATTTAATTTATTTTTTTGACAACGAATATAAATTTGGTTTTAGAAGAAAAATCGAACCGAAAATCAGATGCACCCCTCTAATATCCTCTTATCCACATCACACTTATCGTTAGGGATGTCAATCGGGCCAGCCCATTCGGTTTGGGGTTATTTTCGATTCGGGCTAGACGGTTTTTTTATTTTTCGGGCTAAAATTTTTTGACCCTAACCCTAACCCACTCGGTTTCGGGCTAGCCCGTTCGGGCCCGCAAGTTTTACGATTTTTTTATATGTTTTTTTTATATATAAATAACCATATTCTTTTAATAAAAATATGTCTTATTTTTTAAATCAAGACAATTCGCTTTATTTTAGATACAAAAAGTAGTATTTTTTTAACATAAGTTTACATAATATATAACTTTAATTTCATTTTGATAAAAATTGTATATAGATTTAATATAAATGACTATCTTTCTTTGACTTTTATATCATAGATGTTTGTTATTAACCGTTGGAAAAAAATCAAAACATATTCTACATGCATCAAAATGTTATTATTGAATTAAAAAGTAAAGTATTAAAGTTTAAAAATCAATTATTAAGAATGTGTTCGGTTAATCGGGCCAACCCACTCGGTTTTCGGGCCAACTCTATCGGGCTCGGGCTATTTTCGGTTCGGGTCATTCGGGCTAAAAATTTTCAGCCCTAACCCATCTTTTTTATCGGTCTATTCGGGTTGACCCGTCGGTTTCGGGCTTTTTTGACATCCCTACTTATCGTGGACGGAGAAATTAACGTTTAGCTTCTAGAAAGAACGGCCAAAAAAAGGTCAAAGTTAAATATGCAAAATGCTAACCATAAGTTAGAAAGTCAATGTTAAATATGCAAAATGCTAACCATAAGTTAGAAGTCAACGTTAAATATGTAGTGAAGGCGCGATGAGTGTGTTTGTAGACCATATTCAATCAATGTGGACAAAGTTTTATCTACAATAGTGTCACGTATGTGAAATGGCCTATAATTTTGAATTCCAACGTATTTTGCTCATCAATATGGAATAGTTTTGGCGTGTGAATGCCCATGACCATTTCTCTCTCTCTCTCTCACTAAATAAAACACGCAGCGCCCACAATTAAACTCAAGAATCAACATATGGTAAAGGTAAACTCATGCCAATACCGACGTAACCAACACCAAACAATTTGAATTTTCCGATACCTAATATTGAAATGCGTAGGGATTAAAAGTCTTAATAAATATTGTACAACAACTTCCAACTTGTGCTGCTAATTGTAAATTACCTGGTACCTATCTAGAGACACTTCTAATTTTGCTACAATAATAATATTTTTTTATAGATCTTAAGTTCATGTATGTTTTTTTTTTTTTTTTTTGATCAGAAAAAAATAAATTTGATTAAAAAGATAGTAGGTACCAGAGGTACCAAAAAAAGTTCATGTATGTTGTTAATGTATATTTAAATACCTCCATTTTAGATATATGTGATCTAGTCAGTGAAGTAGACAATCTTCTTAAGCAATTTTATGTACGAGTGAGGAGTTAGTGGATGGAATTCGATTGATTTTGGTTTGAAAAGAACATTGAATTGGGGGCGTTGGCAATTGTTGTTGTTACATAGTCGTCGGATGGATTAACGGATGGTGGAGGCTCGAGGAGGCGGAATAGGGACAATGAGGGGAGGTTGGGCCGTGCAGTCGCACACTCAGGTGGGACGTGGTGCAGGATGCTTCTGGCTCTCTACGAAGGCTCCGAGGCGAGGCGAGGCAATCGGAGGAGGCGATGGCGATGGCAACCAACAACGAGAGGCCGGAGACCAAAGAGAGAGAGTGAGAATGTAAGAGCATGAGGAGATAGAACGAATAATGAAAATTAATTTATTCTCTTTTATTACATTTTGTTTTTTACATTGATAATATATAATAATAATAATAAGACTATTGAAATTGATTTTTAATCAATGCAGTGGGATTCAAATTAAAATTGGTGTCGTAATATAACTATGACACCATAACAGAGAAATCGATGGTTAAATACTTATTTTTATCAGCGTACTTTTTATTCAAAGAAATCGATTGTATGTGCAAAATTAATTTTTTGAGTTAAGACACCGATTTTAACAAAAAATTAGTGCCTTTTAAATAATTTCTATTAACATTTTTATTGCAGTAGACATTCTCAAAATCTATCGATTGCAATAGCATAACAAAACAAGTGATACTCAACAAGTTCATATCAACAATTCAATTGCAGCCCAGAACAATTAATAAAACACAACAGAAATAATAATATATAGGAAAAATACACAATTTAATTAGAAGTACATAACATCTAATTATTTTTTTGTCAATTCGGATGGAAAAATATCAAAGTAGACAGAAAACTGAAAAATCTTTTTTTTTTTTTAATGAAAAATCAAACCAATCAATCAAATAAAGAACTTTCTAGAACGAAGTTGGTGCGTTGCATTCGCTATCATTTCTGATTATATCACTTCCACACACACTCTTCTTGCAATATTTCTAAATAACTATCATAATTCATAAATCTTGATCCATAAACGAAGAAGAAACGTGGAGCAATTTATATCATGAGAAATTGATTATAACTACTAGCTACTATAAAACTTCATGCAAGAAATTAAAACATATATATTTCAAATATATTTACAATAATTAAATAACCAAAATATGTAGGTGGGTATAGTATAGGTATATATCACTCTCATGCCACCCCTGATATAAATATTAATTTGAAATATGTTAATTAAATGAATGATGGAGACATTTATTAAATAAACTTTGTTCAAATTAAGGGAAAATTTTATTTATCTTGACATAAGTGAATACAAATATTCAATAAGTCAAAAAATTTCACGGCCGACGTAGACCTAATCAATAATTGAAGACAATATTGTACCTTTGTTTTCTTTTTCTTTACGAAAATCGAATCTTATTAAATAATTCAAAAGTCTAACGAAATAATGGCCATAAGCAAATGTGAAAGGCTTTATATTCCACGTAGCATTAATCCTATAAAGAATCAAACGAAGCATCATGAAATTTGTACTTATACACAATCATTGACATTGCAAATTTATAACAATAGCATCAACTCCATATATTTATTTTGAATTCGGATTGAAAGTGGCATTCTCCATTTCCTTTTAATCAAGCCTCTAATAAAAATTCAAATACAATTACCACTTATACACAATCACATTGAACATTACAAAATGAATCAAGGTAATACTTAGGGGCGCGTTTACTTTGGTCGTAAAATTTTCATTGAAAAATGATGAATACGAAAAAATGAGAAAATATTATCTTTTTCTCCTTATATTATCAGATGTTTACTATAGATGAAAAGATTAGAAAATATTGGATAATATTTTCACACCCCTACCATAGGATAATATTATTCAACATTGGAGAGAAAATGAGTGAAAATGAGCTGCCCGAGAAAATATTCCACCCTGCCCGGAGGAAATTTTTCATTATAGTAAGTATATGTGAAAATGATGAAAAATGTGTGAAAATATATTTTTTCTCTCCTTTTCCATCAATGTAAACACACCCTTATGGTTTATTAAGTGTAGAAACATCACAACGTTTATTGACATTCAAGTATATACAACCCTAGAGATTGTTTAGGCTCAAAATATTACTAGTACAAATGCGGATACAAATTGGACAATTTGTTAGTGTTCTTCAACAAATATGTTTGCACTATCACCTGTCCTCACCATGTGCACAAAAATCTAATTAGAAAGTATTTGAAAGGGCATATGTGTCATTTTTGATGTCCATCAAAAGTATGACACTTGTCCATCAAAAGTATGACACTTTCGATCAGCATATTTTTTTTTATATTTTATCCTTATCAATACCATTTATATATTTATAAAAAAAAAAAAAAAAACCTCACCCTTTATGCAATCTCAACAACAAATTATTTCAGGTGGAACATTTTCCCCACCACATAAAAATCACCATCTATTTTATTAAAACTTGTGCCCATCAAAAGTAGACTAATATATTAAATTAATTAAAGATCTTGCCGTGATTTTTAATTTATGATGCATATTGAATATATTTTTGTAGATGAAATATCATGATTTTGCAAAAGAATAAAATTTTATGAAAGAGAAGAAAAGAAAGAGACAATACATATGGCACATAAATAAACTATCACTTTTTTATATTGAAAAAATATTTTAAATATAAACATGCAATCTAATTCATAAATATCACAAAATATATAAATTAACTGTATATAAATGTATGTGAAATTAGTCGAACTCTAGTATGCTTTTAAAGTTTGATTACTAACCTTTAATTTGCAATACCTTTAACTTTTATTGTTGATTTCGACTGAAACATTGTTGCTTCGATTCTACCTTTAACTTATTACATCCTACAACTGAAACATTGGATGAACAATAGACTGAGGAGCTAAAAAAATTGTAAAATAGGGGGTGTAGATTTTTTCATTTGGCAAGAATTAATTTTGCTTTCTCTCTATGATTAGAGGGACAAAAATTTGCACACACACTATGTGTTATCTATGCCCCTATTTGTAAGGGTTTTGGGCTAAGTTAGGAATTTCTAGGAAGATTAAGAGTGGACCTTTTAATGGGCTTAATTAATAAATTAAATATGCAAATTTGTGACAAAATAATAATTTTAATAAATAAAGAAAATAAAAGTTTTACAATACAAACCCTAGTCTAACAAATCCTCTCACTTTGTACTAAAAGCAGTTCCTTGACGTATTTCACTCTCATTTTCTCCACACGGCGATTGAATGTTGCGCCTTGCAGAGCATTTTTTAAAGGATTTGCTAGATTGTGCTCGGATGCAATATTGATTACCGTTATATCGCCTCTTCTCATTATATCTCTTATGATATATGGTAATTTCTCTTTATGTATTTGCTAGCCTTGTGAGCTCGTGCTTCTTTTAAATTTGTCACTGCACTAAAGTTATCACAATACATTATAATGTTCTTATGAATATTCGGCACCACATTTAGATCCAATAAAAAGTGCTTTAGCCAAACATAGCAGCCTTCGAAGCGGCCACATATTCAATTTCTATAATCCTCAATCCACCTACAATGTATAATACAAGACACAATCTGTAATATAATTCAACAAATAATAAATATATAACATATATGACAAAATAATAATTCTTATAAATTAATAAATACTAGTACAGTTTTAAAAATAAGAAGCAGCTCTAAAGCTAGCATACTTTGTAGTATTTCCAAGCTGTGTTGGAAATCTGTTAACGAATGTTAACAAATCATATAATGCCTAGATGTAATTACACCATTAATTTATCATTTTAATTTTTTTAAGCCTAAATATATTTGAAGGTGCTTTTGCACCTTTTACTACCGTCACAGACCTGTCAGATTAGCAAGAAAAATAGCCGTTTCAAGTTTAAAATACAAAGCATTGTCGTTCCCATCGGCTCTGTAACAAAGAGAGCTGAAAAAAGAAGAAAAAGAATGGGAAGATTCAAAACAAAATCCGATTACGAAGAACTCAGAAAAGCTCGCATCTTGGAAAATCAGGTTTCTTCTTTTTCCTCTCCCAATTAAAAAAATGTGTTTTTGCGGTGTTGTCTATTTGCAAAATTCCTACATTTATCCGAGATGGCTGTCGACATTAACAGGCGCGCTTGGCTACTTTGGGGCTTCAAAAAACCTTGCCGGAGCTGCGGTCTCTCAATTCATCGCCGAAATCTGAGAAACCCCACAGTAGAAATTACTGCAAAGTCGATCGCAGCGCCACCCCTTTACGGCGTTCATCTCGATTGACAGGAATTTCGCCGCCATCGGAAGGCGATGCGAAATCCGATTACGAAGAACTGAGAAAAGCTCGCATCTTGGAAAATCAGGTTTCATTTGTGTTGTCTATTTGCAAAATTCCTACATTTCTCTGAGATGGCTGTCGACGTTGCAGGCGCGGTTGGCTACTTTGGGGCTTCAAGAAACGTTGTCGGAACTGCGGTCTCTGAATTCGTTGCCGAAATCCGAGAAAATCCACAAAAGAAAATACTGCAAAGTCGATCGCAGCGCCACCCCTTTACGGCGATCAGCTCGATTGACAGGAAAATCGCCGCCATCAGAAAGCGGTGCGTGGATATTACTGGCAATCGATTGTTTGTCTAAATGGCTAATTTGTATTTTGAGTTCGATTTATCTATGTTGGATGCAGGGAATTTGAGCTACTCGGGAGGTAGTAATGGCGGTGAAATTGGTGGTGCAAAGAGGCGTTTGAGACTGAGTAAGATTTCGGAAGAAGATTTGAGGCGGCGGTGCGAGTGCAAGGCGAGAGGGAGCTTGTATGATCCGGTTTATGGTATCTGCTGCCATTTCTGCAGGTTCTCTGCTCTAATCTCTTTCTGCTTTTGTGTTTTGAATTCTTCATATGGGATTAGTGTGTGGATTAGCTTGAGTTTATGAACTACTTGGAAAAATAAGGGCATGTATTTACATCTAATAGAGTTGCTTAAGCTAATTTGGAAAGTTATATGCATCTTCTTTGTAGTAATATCTTTGAGTATTTTAGTATTATCGCTTAGTGCTGATCTTCGGTTACAATGCTTGAAATTGTGAAAGTTGTGGTGATGACTTAGATAGCATGAGAATGAGAAATATTGGAAGTGTGGAAGATTGAAATAACATTGCAATTTGTAAGAATCTATCCCCAAGTAGTGTCTCTTTCTTGGTTTTGAAATACATTGTGGAGCTTCATATGGTTTCAAATGACAATGAATGCTGTATTTTGCCCCTTGTGGTTTGTGTCGTGATTTCTTCTGTCATACATGTACTCATGGAAATCATGAACATGTTACATGCATAGAGTCATTGAAATTAATTATTTTCCATGCATAGTGTTGAGTATATTTCATGAAAATGATGTAAAAGTGTTGTGTGAATTCTCCTCATGTGGAAAGAACTGCTCCAAGTCCCCTTGACTATATAAGAAATTGCACTGCTTCCGTTTTGCTAACTCTTAGTCGAAAATGCCCTCGTTCACTTGAACTACTGGCACTCCAAGTGTGGACATTTTTTCGGAAATAAATTATGAAAAGGGAAGAGGCAAAGCTCTTTTGAAATTGCAGTATGATTTAGTGCAATTCTTTTGACACGAGGGGTTTTTCCGCAACATTTTTTTATCAGAAGAGATTTTCATGCATTTTACACATCTTTAATAGTTAATCAAGGACCTTGATAACACCCTTTTCTTAACGCCGTGGAGTAGTTTTTTTCTTTCTCCCATCATTGGTGTAGAGAGTATGAATCCATTTGGTTTTATTGTTGGTAATATAATGAGCAATATGAAGTCATGAAAATCATCTTTAGCTTGTGTTGTAGATTCTCTGAAACTAATCTTGATTTTGTGTATATTTACATTGAGATACATCTCTGGCAGCCAACACAAACAAGCTCATGTCAAATTTGATTTTGGTTATTTTATGATTCCTAAATAAATTACAACACAGGCAAAAGAAGCTCTGTGGCGAAGAAGATTGCAAACGCTGTGGTGATCGGGACATGGATCAACCATGCATAGGTCAGTTTCGAATCCAAGCTCACCATCCTCTATGGTTTCTAACATGATCACACGATACATTACCTGAGAACCTTCTTGCAGGCAAAACAGATTGTTCGGTGTGCCACTCTAGCAACGGTATCCTTTGTCGAGCCTGCCTCAAGGTCAGGTATGGTGAAGGTGAGTCGAGGCGTTAGGTCATAACAAATGAAGATAAAATCCGGCTGCTTAGATTGTGATGGATATTTTGTGATGCACATATGCTAGAAATGGAGGAAGTGAGAATGAATAAAGAATGGATGTGCCCTCATTGCATAGAAGAGAAGGGAAGCATTCCTTACTGGATATGCAACAGGTACCGTGTTTCGATTTAACTGCTCCTGCAGCTGATCTTCAGTCCATTTTTTGCAATCTTGTGAGAGTTTTGGTTTGTGAAAATGAACAGCTCATTCTGTATGAAGAAGAGGAAGATGGTTCCTACTGGAATTGCCATATATAGAGGTCTCCCCTCTCTCTCTCTTTGAACTTGTTTTACTGCTTAACACTGCTACTGATACTCTCTAGTGTGTGTGTGTGTGTGTAGCAAGAGAGATGGGATACAAATCTGTGGCACATTTGTTGATGGATGAGCTTTCAAAGAGGAGATAGAAGAAGATGTTTTGCACAAAGCAATACCACATTTAATCTCATTGTGGTGGTTTTGAACGTGTCTGAATTGTATCAACTTCTCTAACACTAGAGGTAGTGTAAACAGTTAACGTTGTATGCCTTATTTTGACAAGTTCATTAACATAAGACTTATTTTGTAAATTCATTAACATAAGACTTATTTTGAGAAACATTCGGAATTTATTATTCATCCACTTTCTTAAATTCATCACCCAATAAAAGTGACTCTTATAGCCTGTTTGGCTGAGCTTATAAGTTGTTCACTAGCTTATATATTCATTTAAAGTATTTGACAAAATAATCTTTTAAACAGTTTGTAATATGTGAAAATAAGCTCTAAGAGCTTATAACAATCATTTTACAAATATTATTTAACCATAATTTATTATTTTCATTATATACTCTTTGAAGTTCACATCATTTCAATTTTCTCTTACTAATACAACATTTACTATCTAATTTATAAGTTCAATTATCCAAATACTTTCACAATTTGTAAGCTCTTCAAAAACTAAATCTTATAAGTTATTGGAATATTAAGTTATTAGAGCTTACAAACTCTTTGAAATAAGTTTAACCAAACACCCTCTTAATAAGTGCTAGGTGTTCAAATCTTATTTCACAGAACAACTAATATTAATGAATGATATTTCAAAATTACATTTGAGCATATCATAAATATTTAATTAAAATTGCATCTACTTTACTTACCTTGAAAAAGATTTTAGAAGAAGACTGCCGTCTTCTTTTAAAAGTAGTCGACCGGAATTTGAACATCGTTTACTTGCAAAATTTAGGAGAAAATGAAAATTTAAAACATTTTATGACAAATACCCAGAATTCGAGACATAAAATACTACTAATGTTATCTTCCAAAATTTCTCTCAAAAAAGAAAAAGAAAAATGTTATCTTCCAAAGTTACAATCCAATTATTATATTATTATTTTTTTGATAAATTAATAGTATTAAATAAAAAAATTTAAAGATCGTGCCAATAAGAAACTCGAACCCAAATGTTTTATTTTTAGTTCCAAATATGTTTAATATAGTAAACAGTTAAGTCCAAGAGAAGAAACACCCCATCATTGTTTACCTCAACTTGAACCGAAACCCTTAATTCCCAATTGCATCTCTCACAAAGCCATGCAATTATCCCCAAACCCCAATTTGCGATCCATCAATTCAAACTTCATCTTCTGCAGTTCGAGCTGCAAGTTCGAGAATTTGGGATTCTCGGCCACAGTTTTCCCATCCTTCAAGCTAAGAGTTCCCCATTCGATTAATTTCAGTGGCACCAGACGTCGCCGTTTTGCTCCCGCCGCCCAAAAAGTCTCCGGTCCTGACTACTATTCCGTTCTCAATGTCAGTAGAAATGCCAATCTGCAAGAAATTAAAGCCGCTTATCGGTCGCTTGCTAGGAGGGTAAGTGTTCGCATCATTTCGTGTGTGTGCCAATGCAACCATTCAATGTTGTTGCATGGTTTTGTCGAAATGTCTGAGGTTTAGAAATGGAGGAAGTGAGGTGTTTTAAAGGCTAAAGTTGTTTTTTAATACCTTCAGAGTATTCTATCCATAAGCATATTCGATTATTTGATGACTTTATATGTAGTCCCTGCCATTGTATAGTGATTGGTTGTGTTGTGTTGAGCTTCGTTTTTGCATTGGTTGTGTATGTATGTGTGAATGAATGTATTACTATCTACTAGGTTTTCTGCTTACCTAAATCTTAAGTAGTTAAATCTCCAGTCTTTAGTAATTTAGTGTGCGCGAATGCAGTATCATCCTGATATGAACAAGGGTCCTGGTGCTGAAGAAAAGTTTAAAGAAATAGCTGCTGCGTATGAGGTAAAGTTATATTGCCACTGTATAATTTATGGTCAAATCCTTGATGTCTAAAATATTTTTCTTGTCTATGCTAAAAATCGGCACTCTTTCATGCATGTTTAGTTCAACTCTTCCTCTTTGATGTCATGTATATGTGCTTGCTCATTTATTCATGGCAAATCACATATTCAAATCTATATACTATTAAAGATTGTTTCAAAAGGTCCCGAATATTATGTAAGTCTAGTATTATGATAACATAGCTATCGTAGTTTATGCTCTGCATAACATTTCAAAACCTTATTAATTTGGTATAACAATAATGACTTGAAAATCATTTGTTTTTTTTATATCACATTTATCTAAAGGGAAAAACAACAAGATATTTTTTAGAATGAAAGAATATAAAATAATTAAGTGAATACAATATTTACTTGGGGAAAATAAATTAAAATATTGTAATTCTGTAATATATAAAATAGAATAGAGATATACGGGTAGAGTTAAATATAAAATAGAATAGAGATATGTGATATTTATTGGTTTAATTTAATTCATAATATTTTATTTTATTTTCTCCAAGTAAATATTGTATTCATGTTATTATATTTTTTAGGTCCTGTAGATATATTCACTTCTGTTCAAGTTATTAATAATTTTTTTTATTTGATATAAACTACAAAACTACAGTTTTTAGGAAAACAGAAACTAAACTTTAATTTCAATAGGAACTTGTATGTTAAACTTTCGTTTAATAAGTCCTTGTACTTCTAGTTTGTGTTCGTGTAGGTCCTTTTATAACTGTAATGTTAGCAACTTAGACAAACACATTAAAAAATGACATCACGAGATCAGATATAGTATAGGGACTTATGGAAACAAAATTTTTGTACATGGACCTATTGAATTAAACTTTAATAGTACATGGACCTTAAGATGGGTTTTGGCTTTTGCCTTATTCATTATTCTTTTCTTCTATACATTTTTTTTGAGCCTGGACATCATAGGGTACTACTCCTTCCAGTATAAGACTGTTGCCAATTGATGTTCTCCTTCCTTTGATTGAATGATTAGGCGTATTGTCATGACAATTATCTTCTTTTCATTCCTTGGTAACAAAACTGCTTTTATAGATTCTGTCAGACACTGAAAAAAGGTCTGTATATGATCGTTTTGGTGAGGAAGGTCTTCGTGGAGAATTTGATGCAACACGTGCTGGTCCACAAGGGGTAAGATCATGTATCTCTGGCATTCTTTGCAATGTTTTTCATTTTTCGGATTTTCATATAAGTTTTTCGTCCTATCCTATGTATTTCCCACTTTCATACAGTACTACCCTATCAAATGATTTGATTTGGGGTCCAACTATTACCTGTAAATTACATGTTGTAGGTGGACCCTTTTGAAGTTTTTGCTGAATACTTTGGTGACCCTAGCAACTTTTTTGGAGGAAGCGGTGAGCAATCAGGCTTCAACTTTAACTTTAGAGAGAATAGCAGCCAGAATCTTGACATCCGGTAATAATCTAGTGGAATTTTCTGCATTAAATTTAATTTACCCCATCCACTAGGTTTTATCATGAGATCTCCAACTTTTTCCTTTAAGTTTCTTGGTTATCAGATGAATAAACTTTCAAATATAAAAAAATTGGCGGTAAACCTTTTGCACAAAATTGAGCTTTAAGTCACAGGGACCTTGATATTCCACAATCCATTAGTGTGTCAAATTCCTGTAGTGGGTGATTGTCTGGCCCGGATGTGGAACTCGAGTTAACCCTTTTACTGCCTGACTTGTTACGATTCGTGTATAATATTTTCTTCCTAAAAGCAGATAGTCTGGACATGAGTAATATTGTTTTAGATATAAAATTTGGTTAAAACGTTGTCATGAATCAGAATGTCTAAATCTCTCTCTGCATTTATTTGCAGGTGCGATTTGTATTTGAGCTTCGAAGAATCTATTTTTGGGGGGAAGCGTGATGTTGAAGTACCATATTTTAAAACATGTGATGATTGTGGTGGAACGGGTGCAAAGTCCAGCAATTGCCTAAAAACATGTTCTGAATGTGGAGGTAGAGGACGAATAATGAAAACAGAGAAAACACCGTTTGGAGTTATGTCTCAGGTATCTGCATGTAACAATCTGTGGTGTGTAAATACATTTCTACTAAGTTAATTTTGTGGGGGTTACTGTAATTGGACAAATCTTGATCTGGTGGGCTTCCTGTTTGAATCACCATGATAGCTAGTGCAAAAATGCAGAAGTGCTGCTTCACATTGCATGAAAAATATAATGTATATGCTAAGTTTCTAACAGTTTAGTTTCCAAAAAAGGTTGTAGAATTGAGAATTAATATATCTTTTTATATAAAATGAATAATTTAATTAGGTAGGCCGCAGGCAGAATAAGCAGGACTAAGGTTGTTGCAGAGGTTGTTCGGCTAAGCTCATATATCTTATAAACTCCTGATCTTGCTTATTGGGCTTCTAAAATATTTTGTTTCTAAAGGTGTTTTGCTCAAGTAAGAGCTCATTTTAAAAATAAATTAGGCTCTATATTTTTCTAGAAACAGCTTGTAAGACCCGAATTTCCTAAAGAATAAACTGAGTCCTCCTTATAAGCTTCTCACCAGACATCCTTGAAGTTCAAATCATTTGATCCTTCGAACAGGAAGCTGTATTACTTCATGAATGTCGTGTGGGCCTAGAAGCTGAGAGTTTTAATTCCAGCTCTTGCTTTAACATTATGTGTAGATAATTCTGTGAACTCTAGGTGACATCCTGCTCAAAATGCCATGGTGACGGGAAGATAATTACTGATAGGTGTCGCAGATGCAATGGCCGCGGCAGAGTTCAAGCACGGCGGAACATTGAGGTGGTTATTCCACCTGGCGTTGAGGAGGGAGCTAGAATGCAGATCCGAGCAGAGGGAAGTTCTGATAGAATGAGGTGTGTTTTTGAAGTCTGAATTTAATTTTGTTGATGAAGTTATTAGCTCCTCTTGGCTCTTTTACGGAATGCTCTTTGTTGCTTCTCTGCCCAAGTCATATTGACAAGTATCGTATGTAGTGCTTGACTGGTTAATTCTGGTAGTTAGCTTCTTTGTTCCTTCATGCGCCAACAGTTCTGATTGCAGTGTTCCGGATGCAGTTTGTGATATCAAGCAATGTGCTTGATTGATATCATGAACAGGAAATCATAAGCTCAAGTGGCAATTGTAGTTTGGAAATGAATGACACACAGGGTAGTTGCATCTCATTTTCTGTTACTCCCTGATATTGTGTTGAAAAAAGGTGAAGGTACATTTTACCTAAGCAGAAAAGACTGTAACATGGGCTCTTCTTAGTTGTGCTGGTATAAGTTTCAACTTTATTTAGCTAAGAGGCATCACTCCTACAACTTCCTGTTTAGTGGAGCTTTGGTTGATGTATTATTTTCAAACAGCACTCTGATGCCTAATTAAATATCATCTTGGTGCACCCTAAATAAAATCATCTTTTGCAGTACATGTTATGTATAATTATGTGTTGGTCTATGGAACTTGTACATTTATTTAAAAAATGTTCTCTTGCCTGCTATTAATGCACAGGGGTATAGCGGGTGACTTGTATCTTGTTCTCCATATTGATGAGAAACAAGGAATTCAGAGAGATGGAATGAATCTATACTCAAGAGTGGATGTTGACTATACAGAAGCAATCCTAGGGGTTCTTAAGAAGGTACAGCCTTTCAGAATTCTCCATTGTTGTGCAATCAATATTTTTTGGTACTTCGGCTACAAAAGAATAATAAAATTACGCTAAACAAGGCGACTCTGAAATTTGTCCGACTTCTTACTGATTTACTATCATCTCGAGATTTGTTTTAATCACTTTATATGAAAAATGAATTTAAGATATTCAACTGACAACTTGCAAATTACATTGCTCTCGATCTTTATTATATAAAGCAATGATCAGGTGAATTATGCTAGAGTCATGATAAACTGCATCATGCTTGAACTAAGAAAATCTTCTCATTCAAACCGCAGGTTGATACTGTTGAAGGTATGAAGGATCTTCAGATTCCCCCAGGAACTCAGCCAGGACAAAAATTAAGGCTACAGTACATGGGCGTGCCAGATATAAGAAAACCTTCTGCACGGGGTGATCATTTTTTCACTGTGGATGTTCGGATCCCAAAACATATAAGGTTTGCATCCAAGTATATTTGAATAGGATCTCTTTATATTAGTTAAATTATGTGGCTTCCATTTATAGAGATTTCATTTGCATTTTGGTTAAGCATTAAGGTGTAGAAGTTATGCTCTTGAATTCCTTCCTGTATCCTGCACACCTCTCTTACATCAGTATATCATAATAACAATTGAAATATGGTCAAAGGAAAAAATCTCTGTTTGACAGGGCTTCCTCCTGTACTTATGAATTCCATTGGACCCACAAATGATACCTTGGAAGAATCAGTTGGGTCTTTCGATATCAATATGTTGATTGTTCCGCTCCTGTATCTTGCAAAAAGAAAAAAAGGTCTATGGGAGTTGTTTCCTGAATCTGAAAGAGAGTACTTTGGTCCTCCCAACTATTCTTGGAGAAAGATTG
Source organism: Salvia miltiorrhiza (assembly GCF_028751815.1). Lineage (NCBI taxonomy): Eukaryota > Viridiplantae > Streptophyta > Magnoliopsida > Lamiales > Lamiaceae > Salvia > Salvia miltiorrhiza. The sequence goes on along the minus strand of NC_080392.1, from coordinate 2,933,279 downwards.
ATTCTCTTTGAAATTCATGCCTAACCAAGCTGTTTTATCTGTTGTGTAACTAGATTCTGTTTGCCTTAAGCGAAGACGTCCATGAGTATTGTAGAAGAGAAAGGCAAGTCTTTTGATTGACCACAGTAGTATGTCAATCTATTAAGTGAATTTGGCATAATAAAACTGTCTTCCAAATTGTTGATTTTGGTTGTGAAATTTTATTTTTGTTAAGAAGCTTTTCCGTCTTCTTACGTCTACTATCACAACTCTCCATAGACGAATAAATATTTGAAAGGAAACCCCTAGACATTGTCCTCTTGAGTACAATTTATCATTCAATTAATTTTTTTATTGCAGGTGGACAGTATGTAATGTATCTCATATCAAATTAAATTTTTCTCAAGGACTTTGATGGTGTGTTCCTTTTTAGGAACCCTCTTGATAGTAGTCTCTTCCATTATGTTGCTATAACACACACAAACACAAACATGCCTTCATTGCATTTTCTGTTAACCATAGTAAGAATTTTTTATCTGATCTGCTGTCACAACATTTTTAGTGATGCAGAACGGGAACTGGTTGAAAGGTTGGCATCTCTTAGGAAAACTGAAGGTGTTCTCCAAGATCATAGAGAAGGTTTCCTTTTGAACTTACTAGTAGCTTTCAAATTATATATTGCCTTGTCCAATTATTGCCTTAACTGTTTTATTATCCTGAAACTCATGTTAAAGACGTGAAAGACCAAACTTCAGACGACAGAAGCAAAAGTGAAATGCATTGGTGGAAATCGATAAAGGATATGTTATGGTATGTGCATCCAGTTTGTTCTGCTGCTTTTTTCACTTTAATTGTATGCTTATATAGGAATTTATATGTAAATCTATATTTATTTTCTTTCATGAGCATTTGAAATCTTTAGCTTGAGAAAGTGGTCCTTTTTGTCCAGAAATTTGGAGACGTGTGAATTTAAAGTTGTTAAGTTTTGTTATAATCATATTCATAATCTTATCATAAAGCAGTAGCATGTCACTGTAAAGACCCATCTATGGTGGACCGGTTGGTCAGACACTGTTCTTGCAGAAGCAAAACTCGGAATATACTTTGGTTAGTCCCTGGAAGAAAATACGTTGTGCCCTGGAAAGAAAAGGGGACCACTTGTCATAAATATTAGTATTACATTGTATAATATTAGTGGACCATAGATGCGATGGTGATGGTGGTAGTGGTAGAGTAGAAAATATTTTAGGCGTGCAACAATTTGTACACTTTAGGGTCTGCAAGAAAATATATTAGCTATTGAGCTCCACAATCATATTGAAAGTGAGGGGTCTGGAATCACCAACACAAAGTTCGTGGTCATCTCTTTTTCCTTTTGGGCAGCACATAGTGATGTACCAATACGTAAATAGATTCTAAAAATGGACTCGCAAAACTTAAAACAATATTATGTTATAGCTCTTGTGGCTCGGTTATGAGATATGGTGACAATTATGAAAGTTTAAGATAGAGGACACTTGCACATCATATTCCAAGAAACAGTGCTTGGATTGGTCAATGTATATCAACGCAGTTTTGCTGAAGCATCATAGCAGGATGATAAGCTGACATTGTCTTTCAAACTAGTAACCTTAGGTACCTCTTGAGGATATGAGTAGTAGGTATTTCCCCCTTCTATTCCATCTCTACTTCCCTTATTATATTGCTGAAACGCCTCTTTTTCGCACTTGCGAGTCTTCTCTACCGTGTGGCACGCGTAATTTGGATTGTTATACATCCAATAGATCTTTCTTGTTGGTTTTAACGTAGGTAAAATCTGCACTTAGCTCAACTAGCAGTCAGCTTTGAGTCTTTCATTTCTTTGTTGAGATTTAGGCCTGATGGCCGATTGAAACTATAATTATTGAATGTGCATCATATTTACTTACTAATATTTGTTTTCTTCTTGCATCTCTAATCTCAGCCTTTATCTTAGATTAGTTTCGTGTTCTTTAATATGTTTCCACTTCATAGGAGAAGGCAACCCGGGGAAAAATTTGCATCAATCTGCATTGATACATCAGCACCAGCGATGTACACGAAGAACCTACCAAAGCTGCCTTCTATGAGTGCTACGTCTGTCATTTTGTTTTCAGCTGTTCTCACTTTCTTAATGAGCAAATCTTGGTGGTCTAAATTCTGGCAACGAAGGAAACAAATGGAGCTTGGAATTCACAAACGAGGTAAAAGGATAAAATAATGGAACATCTACAATGGTAACACAATTCTATCTCTATGCAAGTACATTCGTTGCCTGCTCTATAGTATCTTGAGAAACCATTATGGCCGCTCGACTCCCCATCCAGTTCAGTCGAGGCCAACTCAGGCATTTAATGCTCGTTTGAGGAATACAATTGAGTTCTTGGTGGATCTACACTTGTATGTTGATACCAATCCATTCTTTCAAGTCCTAGCGTAGCGTGACAACTGTATATTTACCAGATTTTGATTATTGCCTATGTACCAACCGATCCTAAATTTGGATAAAATGTTTTCACCCTTGTAGACACTCTACATCCCTGTGTATACTTTTTCCTTCTTGTCACGAAAGATGTGTCTTTCTCCATTTTTATAGGTCAACTGATTGAAAATGATGTGGTGAGATAGTCTAATGAGAAAACATAGTAGAACCTTGGGAATTTGTGTGATTCACTGCATGATTTCCTGGAAATGAAATCAATTTGGAGTGTGAAATATTGGCAAATAGTCATGTTTGGTTATTAATGGATTTTATTAGTCCCACCTTGTTGCTATCAATGTTAGGTGTGGGTTTTGGGTGTTTGGATTTTCTTGCAAAAAAGAAAGAGGGGTTTTTTCATCTTGCAAGCTACCATTTATGTGAATCATGTAGTTAGGAGGAATTATAGACGAGAAGGGTTTATAACATGTTTCATTATTTTGTATATGAGCCCTAATGTTTCTAAAGTTATCTATTAATTACGCTTTCTTTAATCTCCGTGCCCAAAAGTATTGAGATATTTGTAATGAAACGGTGGGAGTATGAATTCATCATACTACTACTTAATGTAAATGCTTCCTAAATGTTGGGATTAGAAATAGTGAGAGTTTTGGTTGATAGTGAAGTTGGAAGAAAGTCGTGAATTGTGATGGGAAAAAACTTGAGAAATGGGTGTTGGTTGAAGTAACTTTTTGTGATTGTGTTTTTAATTGCTCAAACACTTGTGTGGGCTGACATTAATGTCGCGTCCCTTTTTCAATGTCGACTTTTCTAGCTGCCAACTCACGAGTCTCCTAATGTGAGATGCGACAAAATTATTTATCAAATTATATATATATATTCCATAATGCATAATTTGAGAAGGCGGAGTTTTAAAAACCTTGTAAAATATAGTGTGAGTGGAGAAATGACCCCACATTTATTGATGTTTAGTGATAGAGTTATTATTTTAAATGAGGTTTGCATGTTTTTATGGGATGGACGAAAAAGAAAAATTATACATATTTTTATGGAACGAAAGGAGTATTAGAGAATGGTTCCAATGAAATTCCTCGTATGTGATGATATCTTAGATTGATTTGTACGTGTTTCTTTAATACTCTCTAACATCTTCCTCTCTATTTATCTTGGTCCATGAAACATTTTCCTAACTTATTTTTGGAAACAATTTCATTAATTATTACTCTCTTATAATTTCACTTTTTGTGGGACACATTCTCCACTTTCACTTACTATTCTCTTACCACTTTTTGTGGGATCCATTCTCCAATTTCACTAACTATTACTCTTACAATTTCACTTTTTATGGGACTCATTCTCTATGTATCAAATAGACAATTAATTTTTTTTTAATGAACTAACAGTATTAAATAAAGAAATTTAAAGACCGCGCCACAGAGAATTCGAACTCAAGACCTTTGGCCTTAAACATTAACCTCTTACCGCTTGATCAACACACACACAATTAACTTTTATTAAAACTCGTGTCATCTCTCCTTAGGAAGATATTTGGGAGACGGATGGAGTATATCTTATGGATGATATTTATTTGAAGGAAATTTTTTTTTACCTGAGTTCAAATTTTGGATAGAGCGGGAAATTTATTAATTTTTTGAATATCGTTGTTTAACATTGTATATTGTCTTAGTCAATACTATATTGTCTCACGAAAATTTTATTCATTTTTTTTAAGAGGTTTAAATAAGAAATTAAGAATTATTGTTCACGATCTGGTCAATGTGTTTTTAAGTTATTGTCTCAATACTTTTTCAATAATAAAAAGGGTAAAAGTAAAAATATTAAATGTGTTTTTATCATAATTTGATGATAAAATAAAAAGGATATTTGTAGTAGTAAATTTAGAGTGATTTTTCTTTTATAAATAGATAATTACTTATATTTATGTAGAATAAAGATTTTGTTCCGACAGTGAATAAAGTGACAAAGCTGCCAATCCAACAAAAGCCTTTTAAAGCATATTGTCACATTGCTTCCTATCATTGTTTGACTGTTCCATTTTTCTTCCAAAATTATTATTTATCATTATAAGGTTTGCTCAAATTTTCCCACCTATATGTATCTAACTCTCATTACTCTTGTATTAAATGACCGCCCTCTAGTTTGGTGGGTTATTTGCATAACTCACCTTAAATTTATGATAATTTTACATGACAAAGAGTGCGTGGTGCAGTGGAGGGCACGAGTTTTAATAAAAAAAAGTTAGAAGATAGTATGATTTTAATGTTAAATGGTAGTATTGGGCTCACCAAATTGTAAAAAGTAAAGGGTGTGTGTTTTGTAAATATTGAGTGTGAATATGGTTTAAAATACAAAGGAGGCTTCTAAAAAAAGGAAAATACACAATCTTTGTGGACGGACGAAGATAGTAATAAACACGCAATCTTTGTGAACGGAGGGAGTACTATAAAAAATAGAAAAATATGATTTTATCTCTACAGTTATCGAGATGAACTATTTTATACTGTGATTTACATGCAAGTTTTAGAGTTGAATTGGCTATTTGATAAATTTAATACATAATTAATTTGTGCATGTCATGTTTGGATCTTATAGAATCAATTTTTGAATTTGATATTAAAAGCTATTTCGCCTTGTAAATTAAATTTTATCCGTCTTAATTTTTTGAAGTTGTTTAATATGAACTTGAAAGAAAGTTTGAAAGGTATTTTTTATAATTAAAATAATGTATAATTGTGTTAATAATACTCCCTCCGTCCCAATAAAAGTGGCAACTTTTTTTAGGGCACGGAAATTAAGAAAGAGATTGTTATGTTTTAATTGAGTGTGACCCACCAAAATTAGTGAGTAATTTTTAGAAAGTGGCCTACAATTGTTGACCAAATTAGTGAGTAATTTTGGCATTTTTAGAAAGTGACCTACAATTGTTGACCAAATTAGTGAGTAATTGTTGACTTAATTAAAGTAAACTTTTGCCATTTTTAGAAAGTAGCCATTTTTAATGGGACACCCAAAAAGGAAATGTGGCCACTTTTATTGGGACGGAGGGAGTAATTATTTATTTTTATATAATTTAATTTACTTTTTATTTTAAATTTAATTATTAATTTTATTGAAAAAAATTGAACACCCCTAAATTGAATGTCTGGCTCTGTCACTGACAACATCACTAAGAAAATTGGGGAACAGTTTACCATTGAGTTTCAATAAATTGTTTAAAATAGTAAGTGATAAAGGCATTTGTATCAAATACAAAGAAAAATGGGTAGGAAATAAATGGGAATGGAGATGCAGTTGGAGGGCGGGAGCTCCTTGAGTGAGAAAAAGAAAGCTTCTATGCTTTATACTCTATCTTATTGACATGTTTGTGCCAATTCAAGATAAGACGGACAAGTCCCCTTGGGATGGCCTAGTGGTTGGGGTGGTTGTCTGTTGTCCAAGAGGTCACAGGTTCGAATACTTTCGGCCACAATAACCACTAGGTGGGGTGTGTGTGTGGTTTGTATTATTTATAATGTAATTTCATCAAAAAAAAAAAAGATAAGACGGACAAATGAAAGTGGGAGACGCAACGCGAAGGAATCTATTCATCGAAGTCGGTTTACAATGAGATGGAAAAGAAAGCATTTGGAGGAAATATTTTACATGGATTTTTGGAGAATATTTGGTGCAAACTCGCTTCGAACAAAACAATCGTTTTTTGTTGTAGACTTTTACTAGATGGAATCCCGAGCAAGAACATCGATGATAGGTGCCCATTCTGGTTGATATATTGTGAATATGCGGAACATTTATTTTTCTTGCTCGTATGCATATATACAAAGTGAGAGCATGCTGTGTCACAGCCCGCCCTAACTAAGGATAGTTAAGCCGAGTGATCTACGACTAGGGATGGGGTTAAAGAAGAAGGGGAAGAAAAGGGGCGTCATTTATAGCCGTAAAACTTACTCATCTTAATAAAACTCGTCATTTTTATTCATGAATACTCAATTGAAAATAGTCTATGAAAGACAGCATAAAACTTAATTAATATCATTAATCAAGTTATACATCATATGAAACCATTCTCTTAAGACTCAAAGTATGACATAACATACTATAACATCAACAACATCTTGCAGCGGAAAGTAGCTAGACATATGTATGAAGACATATTCTAGACAGGTTAACTATTTATTAACAACCCTGGAGACTCCGCTCATTGCAGCACCATCATCACATCAGCTCAACCTGCACATTTAGAAAACATATGCAGGGCTGAGTACAAAAGCACTCAGTGGGCACGTATGCCTAGGTATAAAAATACATGCTTCAAAACTGTAAATTATCATGCCATCATAAACAGTACAGCAAGGGAGTTTTTCGCTAAAAAGGCCCAAGCTTACTAAGTTCATTTGTGATTCTTAAAGTTCGTCTGCAGACTAAGTTCTCTTGTAATCTATCATATCTGGAACTGTGTGCCGGAGAGGTGGCCACCTCTCACGGTCACTTGACCGGCCAACCCGCTAGATGACTCACGGTCACTGGTGTACACTAGTCCTGGCAGGATAGCTATCAACTGCTCAGGACCCGAATTCGATTGCATCATTGGCAAAGCCAAAGCAGATAGATATCATACTAAAATTTAAACATTTTATGGCAAGACAATACTTGAAATAACTTTAACTCAAAGATTTTGTCATGAAATAACTTGCTCAAAGGTAGCATTAAACTCGTTTGATAGATATATAAAACTGAAATTAACAGTTAAATCATCTCATGCATTCATTCGTATAAGAGGCCTACGACACGCAGGGGATCTCTATATACGTATAGTAAAAGTAATGCCCACCTGATAGAAACTTTCTGTGGTACAGTAGCTCCTTGTCTGATTATTAATCTCGTGCTTGACCTTTATTACGAGAATATAAATAAGATACTGCTCGAGCAAAATCCTCAAATAATGAGAATATGAAATTAACGATGCATGATCCTCTTATGCATGAATTATTATTCTGAAATAATAACCGGGAAATTTCTATTGTTAATCCAGGCTATTAGATTTAAACAAAAGCTAAGTCTCGTCTCATGAAGCCGGATAATTAACTAAAATTAATCCGTTCTCTGCAGGGTGTTCTACTCCACCGATTAAATAAACCCCGCTCCTCGTAGTCGATAGAAACGAATAAATAAATACTTCGACTTACTCGCTTTTATCCTCGTAAAACTCAATCGGGCTTAACAACTAGGAGAAAGTACTGTTGTAGGTTTAAATAATTAAAAGGCTCGACATAAGGCAACCTAATAATTATTTAAGTAAAAGTGGGCCTGAATAATTAAATGAAAGGTCCAATTGAAATAATTCATTGACTCAGGTAGTTAAATAAATCTTTGTCCAAATAAATAAATAATGAACAGTTGGGCTAAGTTTAAATCAAGTATGCAAGGCCCAATTGAATAAGTAACAAGGCCCAATTTGAATAAATAACAAAGGCCTAATGAATAAATAATAAAGTCCAATTAAAATAGAATGCAGTTGGGCTTTCATTAGTAAACTCGGCCCAAAGAGAAACAATAAAGGCCCACATGAAAATAAATACAACAAGGCCCAAATAAATAAATAATGAAGCCCAAAGAAATAGAATAAAGGCCCAATTGAAATAAATAGGAGGCCCAAATTTTCGGCCCAACTCAATTAAATGGGAGCCCATCCTCAACTCACTCTCGGTTCTCTCTTTCTCAGCAATAATTCTCGTCTCTCTCTCTCTCGGTCACACTCACTCGCACCCACACAAAACAGGCGACCTCTCTCTCTCTATTTCTCCCTCTCGCTCCGCCTCCAACCGGCCTCAGCCGAGGCGCCGGCCGCCGCTGCTCTTCGACTTGGCGAGTCGGCGCTTCGCCTCTTCTCCCTCACGCAGAATCCAATCGAGCCCTAGTTTCATCTCTGGATTCGCCGCCTCTGGAATCTCCGGCAAGGCTGGCGTTGCCGCCTTTGAAATTGATGAGGTTGACGCCGTTCTACCCCCTATCTCGATCTTCTCAAGTACAGATTCGTGGTCGGCCCTGTCTTCCTCTCGATTGAGCGAGACCGCCGCCGCTGCTGTTGAAGAAATCCCCAAACTCAGCGAGGGTCGCCGCCTGAATCTCAACGAGCCGCCGGGTCTCCTTCTCCCCTGGGCTGGCCGGAGATTGTGGGTTCTCGCCGCCGTCTACGACGTTCATTGTCGCTGGAGTTTGTCCGCCGCGGATGCCGCTGCCGCTGACTCTCCGGTGAGGCCGCACCCTGCTTTTGGCGCTGCTCTGCTCGGTTCCTTCGCCGCGTCGTCACGCCGTCTCGAGTCGTTGCCGCTCTGTCCCTCGGGACAGAACTTCCCTTGGTTCTAGCTCTCCGAACCATCGTTCTCGGCAGTCCACACCTCTCCCTCGTCTATCAGTCATTGGTCCTCAATTCAACACTCGAGCATAAGCCGAGCTCTCCCGGCTCGTTTCCCAACTCAGGATGCAGTTAAACAGGATAGAGTTTTCTTATTTTCTTTCTAGTTCTGTATAAATGTGATTCTCTTGGTTCCTATATATATATGTCGATTATGCAAAAGGTTAAAACTAGGCAGTGCTGTCTTCTAATGTCTTATGAATTCTCATCGTCTATCTCACGAAGAAACATATATAAACTGTGATTGGGCTAATCATCTAGTTCTTTATCATTCTATGTTTGCTGCATATGTATTTCTATACAACTGAAATGTATGCTTGATGGTATGAAGCATGGATTTAAACTGAACTGAGATGGTGTGAATACCTTGTGTATTTCGTGCTTGATTAGCTGATGCGTTTTCCTTTAGTTCAGTGGGGATTTGCTTGGAGTTTTGGATGCAGCAAATGAAGTCTCCTCCTCTCTTTCTTTCTTCGAATTCTGGTGAACTAAGGATGGATGTTGGCTGATACTACAAGGAAGTCAAAATGTATCTGCCTTTAGAGGAGGTATAGTCATAGGTTGCGGCTGAGGTGGTTGGAGGACTTGGGCGGCTGGAGCATGCTAAGGAATAGGGCAGGGAGAAGGGGATTGGTGGAGTTGGGCGGCTGTGGCAGAGCTATTGCTGCTTCACACACGCACGCCTCCTCTCTCTTTTCTTTCTTCTCCTATTTCCTCCCTATTTCCTTTCTTTGTAATTAACATTCTCATGCTTAGGTAGATATTAGTATTGTAATAGCTAGGTTGATTGTGGTGCAAATAAATAAAATCCCTTTGGCTTCAAAATTCTAAATCTGTAATATGAAATGCGTATCTGTGTATTTGCTTGATATCAGATTTCTAGATCTCTTAGAATAAATCTAAATTAAATCCGTAGATTTAATTCTTTGACTAGCATCTAAATTAAATCCGCAGATTTAATTTGATTCACAAGCCGAAATAAATCCACAATCAAATAAAATAATAATAATAACAACTAATAATATAATTAATATTTCTATAGCACTTAATAAATAACATGACTTTGCTAAGTCAGTTATAATCTGAAATAATAATCATGGACTGCTCAATAAACCTTATTGTGAATTTTCACGTGAAATAAAATAATAACTCTGCTTCAAGTATTATATAACTCAAAGCCATAAGTCGAAATCAAACATAGATCATCACTGAAAGACGCAATAATTAATTATTGCGTTACCGGTTTTTAGTAATTAAGAGAGCGGGTTACTACATGCTGTTAAAGTTGGTTCAAAATCAACTATATTGGACATGTAAATCCAGTGTGTCAGTTTCAATAACACTTCAAATTTGCATGGAAGAAAAGAACGCTTGAGTGGTGGAAGGCGTTATGGATCTGTGTTGTCTAAAGTTAAGGGAATCATCATAATGAAATTGTGTTAAAAAAATATGCCGAGCTTCTACAAGAACGTGATTGAATGGATTGATTATTGGATGGCTCGTGCGAGTATCTTCAGCTGCAGAAGACGACATGTAGGCTTCCTCTTTCGATTTTTTTGTTCTTTTAGATGCATGAATATTCCCTTCCACCTCAATAAACTTGGGACATGTTGTCAAAATTCTCCAAATTCCAAGATATTTGAAACCTTGTGTACTGCGATATTGCTTGTATCTGTTTTTGTCATCTCCAAAATATCAATATCATTCTTCCAGATTCTTGCAATCCTATTATAACATTCATAAAATAATTTAGTATGTTTTTGCATTTTGTAGAAAGACGCCTTCACTTATTTATGTTTTTACACTGGAGTGATGGTAGGGTGAGGTAGCAAAAATACTACCTCAATTTAAATGTTATATGCCTTTCAATGTACCCCTATATAGCTCTACCTCCACCATGTCAGCAATTAGAAGATTGAATTTATAATCCTATCTTATGATATGTCTTAAGCTATTTTGATTTTGTTGTTTGTGTATTTTTATTAGTGAATTTTACCCTTTTGTACGTATTTAAATAAATTTTACTATTTATTTAAAAGAAATGACTGAAAGAAATAGTCAAGTGAAGAACTTAGGAAAAAGAATTAGACATGCTCATGGTTGAATTAATTAAACCACTATTGATTCTAAAATGAAATTCTTGAATGAAATGATAGCGATATGTCAAAATATTATGATTACGACACATTGGAAATATATCTAATTATATCCAACAAATTAAGGATAAGTGGAAGTATCATAATTATGTTTCTGTCTCCCATGGGATAAAATGGGCCCCTCCTTAAATAATAATTAATTACATGGTTTCAAGGGTTTCAATAATTAATTACCATCTGAATTATGTAGCATCCTATGATCACGAGCTTGGTTTTGGCAACGAATTGTTAATTTTAAATATATTAATTAATTTCCTGATTTTTTTTTTCAGAAAATGGAAGCAACTTAAAAGATGGAATTAAATGTTTGGGGAAATTATACTTCACATTCGATTAATTAGTTGAATTTTAATTAATGTCATAGGAGTAAAAGTTTATCTGTTATTTGGTGCGATTATAAATATGTTTCGAGATATGATTGCTCTATGCAATAAATGTAGTTTACTGGCTTCCATAATCGAGTAGTTCCACAAACTATTAAATTCAATTAGCATTTTCACTCGTGAAACTCACGGAAATCGTTTTTATATTTTATTATATATAATATTGATATAAATTTAATTATTATATGAAAATTTATAAATATAAATAAACAATATTATAATTTTAGCTAAATATAGTTGAGTTTAATATTAAAAAAAAACAAAAAAAACATTCATAATAATAAATATTGATATTGTAAAAAGAATAGTATAAATTAAAAGAAAAAAATGAAACTGAAAAAAAAATAAAAATAAATAAAAAGAATAAAAAAATAGATTTATTCAATATTTTTTCTTAAGTTTTGATCTTTAAATAAATAAAAATTTTACATTTTAAATCCAATATTAACATATATCAAATTAAAACTTTTGTCATGATCTTTAATTTGATATGCATATCAAATAGTTTTATAACTAGTGGAATTTCAACATTTTATAAAATAAATAAAATAGAAAAATAAGAAGTTAATGAAAGAGAAAATAATATATAATATAATTTATAAATAAATCTTCAATTTTATTATAATCATAAATTTATCACTCAATTTTAAAATTAATTTCCAGTTGCAAATTTAGTTCACCTCTTTTATTATCATACACCATTTTTTCGAGGAATACTACTCTCTTTACTGCACGTGATTTCTTTTCTTTTTCTCTACGTCTCATACTCATTTTGGGGTAACGAGAAAATAAAATACTCCGATTTATAAATTCATAAATTATAATACACGCTAATCGAATTAGTCGATTTATATCCCAACTTGTAAATTAGTCCACTTTCAATACTTACTAAACTCCGACTGTCAATCATAATCATTGATTTTTAAAACTTTTCATTGTAATCTGCGTCGCGTTAATTAAATTAAATGCGGTTATATTTTTTTATAGAGCCTAATAAAATTAGAACTAAAGCTTAATTATGAGTTTGGAGGAATTATAGTTAGATTATGATTTTAATTTGTTTATTAGTTTTTTTTCTTTCTTATAATTAAATAGACCCTCATTCTTTAGTGGAAAGATCATTGACTTAGCCGTCTAATCTCGTAAAAATGAATTGGATAACTAATTATCTTAATTGTTGTGTTTGTTAATTTCTAACCAATCAATTCTCGTGCGTTTTTTGTAATTATTGTGTGTGTTATTTTCTAATAAGTAGTATCCGAGTCCTGTGTTAAGTGAGAGCAAATACGACGACTAGCGAAAAAATGTTATTTATGGAAAAATATCAATTGAGAAGTTCAATAAAACATTAGTATTTCATATAAGTGATATCAATGAAAAAATGATATTTATGGAAAAATACCAATTGAGAAGTTCAATAGAACATTATAGTATTTCATAATAAGTGATATCAATGAGTTCTGAAAGATGCAGTCTTCATGGTAAAAGATTTGTATCAATCCATGGCACCAAACAATAAGATACGTAAGAGAATGGATGAGAGTTTTTTGGGCATGCATGAAGACATGAGCGAGGTGTTAGAAGTAATTCATGTAATTACCACAAAGTCTATGATGATAAATCGAGATTAATTAAACCAGAATCACTAACTGAAGCCATGCATGATGAATTCTGTATGAAGATTTGATCTTTCAGGAATACAATATCTTCTTTAGCGTATTTCTTTTGATGGGAAAAAGAATGCAGAACGGTACAGTTTCTCGGGGACCAGACCCCATATATATTTATAACTTCTCAAATTATCCATATTTATTATTTGGTCCCTCAACAAATAATAAATATAACATTTAATATATACATAATATGATAGTATATATGTAGAATCAAACAGACTAGATGGAATCTTTGATGTCCATGTTTACTAAAGTCACAACCTTAGAGAAATTAGTCATATATATTAATCCATATGTGGCTCCTACAAAGCTGCTTAATAAATCAAAACATTTTAATTATTTGGCCGTTGCCCCTATTTTGTCTGGCATTACCTAAACCTTTTCCTTTTTGCGTCTATCATTTTTTTAATATGCATTTCAAGCTTCGTCCATTTGTTTATTGGAGAAGATGATTTTGCAGGCAAAAGGTCATACATATATACACAAAATCGTTATCAAGAGAAATTAAATTATTTTTGTAAAAAATAATTTAAAGTGTGTGAGGCTGTTTAGTGCATGGGTCAAAATTTATAAGAGAAATTAAGATTATGATCCAAGCTTGTATTTGATAATATATTTATGATTTTTATTGGTATTTAATTGTGTTTAACCTTGAACTTAAATTCATCTTATATATTCGTATGATGACTTGGCATAAGATTCCCTTATTTCCTTTTAGCCAATCTATTTTATTTGACGTTTCTGAAAAATAGAAAAATCACCTAATGATGTTTTTCTTTTTGAAACCAAAGAAGAACGGTATTATTTCAAGTCCGAATGTACAATATCAAGAAGTTAAGATGGGAAATTCGGCTTTCATGTAATTACGTCCAAAGAAACTAAAATAAAACTATACAAATTTATTTTGTAATTTAAGTAAACCTAATAGATAATCTTTGGATATATACTAAGAGTGTTATCTTTGATTGTAAATTTATCATGAGAAAAAGAGGGATAAAAAAAAATAAAATTACCCTATAAATTCCTCATTTTTTTTCTCATTTCCTATAAAATAGAACTTGACCCTTACTCATTCATTATTTTCACTCCAATGAGGGATAATATAATTATTACACGGAAAATAGATGGATAATATCATCCGTCCTTTGTAATGAAAAGAAGGAATGAGTAAGAGAGAAATTCTATTTTCGTAGGAAATGAAGAAAAATAAAAGGAGAAATTTAAATGGTGAAAAAAAAATTAACTTTCATTTTCTCATGATAGATTTACAACTAAAGAGAACACAATCCAAGTATAAAAGTACTTGACAAATATGATATGTATGCGTAAGTTGACACAATATTTTTTTTACTTCAATCAATATAAATTATAAAAAACAATGTCCATGTTAATCAAAATATGCCCGTAAAACTAAATAAACACATATTTTCTGAAAATGCTAGACTGAAAGAACAATCACAAATCTCGATCAATTCTAATCATCATTTTTTTTTTTATCAGAAAAGGAATTCTATTAAAAGATCAGGTACCAGAAGTACCGATGGAACAGATACAAGAGATCCAAAACAAGAGAAAAGAGGAACAAGATAACAACAGGCATTCTCAAAGATTTACTGCCTCGAACAGCTCCTAAAATCCGAGGATGGACTCGGCGTGTTGTAAATCATCTTCCAGCCCCACAGTCTCGATTTTATCTCGACAAAAATTCGTTCTCTGTTCCACTTACCTTGATTGAACTTGTATTCATTTCTCTCTTTCCAGAGGCACCAGTTTGTGCAAATTCTAATCATCATATTGCTCTTCTATATCATGAACGATACTAACATGAGTATCAATTACATGACCAAAACTTTAAAAGATTAGCAAGGATAATTGTCCCATTATCATTTTGTATATATGAAAAAAATAGCTCAACAACAATAGTCTTACAAATGCTCTTCTGAATGAAATAGTAGTAATTTTGGAAGTAAGCAATAATTTCAGCAATTATTAATATTATTATTTTATTTTCTTACTATTGGTTTAACTGTTTTTATCACTTCTTACAAATATGAACCGGATGACTTCAAATTTGCAAGTACTAATATATAACCAGATCGATAAAACTATGTGTTCGTAATTACACCGATCGAATAGATTGATCTAATCCGATTTTTAGAACGTTGTATTTAGCAATACACAAGAAGTGAAAAAAAAAAATATTTGAATCCACTGTAGCGTAACGTGATCTTTAAATTTATCTATTTAATTATTAATTGATAAAAAAAAAGGAATATGAATAAAACAAAAAATATATGCCAGCTTTAAAGGGTGTAGTTGGGCCTACCCAAACATAATATAGCAAAGTGAAAATAAATTCATGCCAAAAAGGGTGAATAATTGGGGTGTAAAAATCCCATCATCACCCTCCCTTTATTTTCAATTTTCATTGCCCTTTTCTTGTACCAGTGGAAGCCCACTACTATTTATTTCACAATCTCATTGTAAAAAGTGTTTGATTTAATGAATTAGATAAAATTTAGTTTCATATAGTATGTTAGTATTTTATTGTGTGGATTCGATTTAAAATTTAGTTTAAGGACATTGTCACGTAGTTTGCCTTATCTCATGCGTCTTAGTCTCCCTCTATCATAAACTCGAGCAAATTTTATTTGAGTAATATTGAAATTTCGAAAATTTTGTCATTTTCAGGCTTTCTTTTTTCCATTTTTTACTCGTATAGTTGCATGCTTGTATAGATGATTTTTTTTTCCCAATGTTTTTTGTATTGCTTTTTTGCAATAAATATTTTAATGAGGCTTGACTCTTGAATTTTCGATTTGTATTTCCTAATGATTTTTATGTTTTTTTCTCTTTCATTAATAGGATACTCCCTCCATTCCATTAATCTTATTCAGTTTTTCTTTTTGGATTGTCCCATTAATCTTGTCTTGATTCTATTTTTGGTAATGATTTACACTATAAACAATATGGCCACACATATTTACACACTTTTAGTTTTTTACTATATTAATTTAACTATTCTTAATAATCGTGTCCAAAAAAAATGGGACAAATGGGACGGAGGGAATATATATATATTTTTTAAATCGTCAATAGTATCTTAGTTAATCACATATCTCTCTATATATGTATTGTGATACTTATATAGAAAAATGAAAATGGATAGTGAAGTTGAAGTGGTTGAGGAGTTGTCTTGGAGCCAACTGAAAATTAAATTCAAAGATTAAATTACGGCTGCTGGTAAAGTATTTCAAATTGATTAATTAGTGATCACAAGTTTGATTTATATCGGAAATTCAATGACCTCGTGAGATGTTACTACTTGAAAATTGGGCTTACGCAACTGGGAAGAATATTCACGCAAAAGTAGAAAAATTATACTGTTCGCAGACAGAATTGAACCGAAGACTTATTTACAAATAGGAGGCATGAGAAAACTATACCGCTCGCAGACGAGAATCACGGGATTGAACTAAAACCTCTTACGAATGAGAATCTTTTAGTACCTCAACTTTGCCATTAGAGTCATGCCTCATTGTATTAGAAATGTTTTTTCTTAAAATAAACTATAGTTAGTGTGTTGATATTGTGATTTGTGAGTTGAAGTCATTTCTTTCCATTCACTCTGAATGTTTGTAAATTATACTTGATAAAAAGATATATCATATTAATATGTGATTAGGAGCAAAGTATAAACACTCGCGTAGTTTGGGAAAATAAATTGAATGTACAAAAAAAATTAAATCATATTGTTATCTTTAATTCTGAAAACTGAGAGTAGATAAATGGATGTCCACAATTAATTTTCATGTGGAACAATAATTCTATATACAATAATATTTTTTATATATAATAATGCAATTTATATATTACAATAATGCATTTGGATGATAATACATTTTTTAATAGTATAATAATACATCAATTTTGCTTTTACAAATTAATTTATAACAATCATAAATGATAGAATGACCAACGATTCATGATAAAATTGTTATGAAATCAATTCATTAATTGAACTTAAACATTGTACTATTATCAATTTACTATACTAAAATTGACACAAAACCTTTACTATTTATTAGACTATATCTTTATAGGCAATAAAATATGTGGTGTTCCCTATAAAAATAAACTGACAAATTCCACATTTTTCATTATTCCATAACGTCCAAGGATTTTTTTGTATTACCAATAAGTTCTGTGACCAAAAAAGAAAAAGGCAACAGATAATAAAACAATAAATTATTCAACTAAAACTGAACTGTTTTTTTATATTACTATTTACTACTACTACTTTTTCCAGGCTACTTTCTATCTGTAAGTTGACCATATCTGTTCATAGCTAGGGTTTCTTCACTCACTTTTACTCCCACCTCGTATATGTATGTATTATACATACAATTATTGTAAGAATTTTTGATTTATTAATATTCAAATTGGTTAAAATGGTGGCCATAAATTATGTCAATTTGTATATATTTATAAGGGGATATCTATGATATATTTACATAAATACAAAACATTCATATCGAAATAAATTTAGTTGAATGTCAGAGCTGAAAGTGCTAAAATGTACTCCCTTCGTCCTA
This sequence comes from Salvia miltiorrhiza, assembly GCF_028751815.1. Taxonomy (NCBI): domain Eukaryota; kingdom Viridiplantae; phylum Streptophyta; class Magnoliopsida; order Lamiales; family Lamiaceae; genus Salvia; species Salvia miltiorrhiza. Next base: position 2,915,602 of record NC_080392.1, on the reverse strand, counting down.
CTTCAAATATCTCAAAATTATAGGAGAAATCTTATAGGTTTAAGACATTTGAAGTGAGATGGAGGGAGGTATACAATAATAGAATTTGTATAGAGTATGAGTAACTTCATCTATAAATTAATAAATAAATAAATAAAATTAAAGACAGCGCACCTCACTAGAATGTGCATTGTTTCCAAAATTTTATAGCAAAATATATATTAGTATCAAATTTTATAAACCACAATACTAAAATAAAAATTTAAGTATCTCTTGATAATCTACTTTTTCTCTCTCTCAAATGTCCTCATTTCAAGTTGGTTATGTATGCAAATTTTTTAAAGTAATTTTTCCTCAAAAAAAAAAATAAAGTAATTCATAGCAGACAATTAAATCTACTTAACTTTAGTCATATGTTATCATGATAACTTAAATTATATACAAGAAATAGAATGTAAAGGATTATGTAATTATTGTTAATAAATGTTTGTTCTGTTTTAGAAAAGAAATTGAAGATATAGTCAAAACTTCATTCATATCAAACAAATATTACCTATATAGAGGTGAGCTACAATATTGAATCATCTTTTTAAATTTTAAAGAAACAGTACTATTGAATTAGTAAAGCTTTCGCCTAAAAAAAATATGAATAATAAATAACATGTCATTAATTTACAACGAATTTTAAATTTTAAAACAAAATTCAAAATTTTATAACATGCATACTAAATGAGTCTAAAAATATATATATATACCAAAATGAAAATACAATCTTTACCATGAAGGTGCTAGACTAGCAAAATCAGTGTGCTACAAATCACTAATTTATTAAAAAATTATTTAAATTAAATTGGGCTTTATCTGAGGCCGAGAGTAATTATTTTGTGAGTTCTATTAGAGTTACCAAGAATTTAGCAGTTGTATTAAACCATGAATTTAGGAGCATGTGAATATGTGACTATTATAAATTGATTGTAGATATATTTGGTATCTCTACTAACCAATGAATCTATTATATAAATAAATTATTTTTTTCTCTCTCCCTCTCTATAGAGTACCCTCATTCCCAGCCTGGATCCCTCTCTCTCTATCTCTACCTGTGCCACTCTCTCTCTCTCTCTCACACACACACAAATATACCAGAGCAGAGAACACGCAGATATACATACACACACACACATTGATAGTGTCAGTCACACCTCGAGTGATTCCTCCACCCCATAATTCGCCCCCTTTCTCTCTCTCGCTCACACACACTCGACAATGGCGACTGCACAGCTCCCAGCAATGGTGCTGCTCCTCGTCGTCCTCGTCTCCGCCGCCAGCGGCGCAGATCTCTCCAGCGACCGCGCCGCCCTCTTAGCCCTCCGGTCGGCGGTGGGGGGGCGCACCCTCTTCTGGAACACCACCGCCAGCAGCCCATGCAACTGGGCCGGCGTCCTCTGCGAAGACAACCGCGTCACCGTCCTCCGCCTCCCCGCCGCCTCCCTCTTCGGCGCCCTCCCCGCCTCCGCCCTCTCCAACCTCACCGCCCTCCGCACCCTCAGCCTCCGCCTCAACCACCTCTCCGGCCCCCTCCCCCCCGACCTCTCCTCCCTCTCCCAGCTCCGCAACCTCTACCTCCAGGGCAACCACTTCTCCGGCCCCACCCCGCCATCCCTCTTCTCCCTCCACGCCCTAGTCAGACTCAATCTCGCCGACAACAATTTCTCCGGCACAATTCCCTCCGCCTTCAACAATCTGACCCGCCTCCGCACCCTTTTCTTGGAGAATAATCGCTTCGCCGGAAATCTCCCCGACATTGACCTCCCAAATCTCGACCAATTCAACGTCTCTTTCAATAACCTAAACGGCTCCGTTCCGAAAGGGCTCGTGCGCAAATCGAAGGACTCGTTTCTCGGCACTTCGCTCTGCGGGAAGCCTCTGGATACCGTCTGTGCCGACAATGCCGGCCAAACTCCGTCTATCGCCGCCGAGCCCACCACTGGGGGGAAGAAGAAGAAGCTCTCCGGCGGCGCCATTGCCGGAATTGCGATTGGATCTGTCCTCGGGCTGCTTCTCCTGCTCTTGCTACTGCTTGTCCTGTGTAGGAAGCGGAGCGGGAAGAAGGCGCGCTCAGTCGACGTCGCGGCGTTCAAGAATCAAGAAAACGAGACCGCCGCCGCCGCGGCGGGGGAGGCGGTGGAGACCGCGAATGGGGTCGCGAAGAGCAACAGCGAGAGCAATGCGGCTGTGAATGCGAAGAAGCTGGTTTTCTTCGGTGGCGCGGCGAGGGTGTTCGATTTGGAGGAGCTGCTGAGGGCGTCGGCGGAGGTGTTGGGGAAGGGGACGTTTGGAACGGCGTACAAGGCGGTGCTGGAGGTGGGAACGGTGGTGGCTGTGAAGAGGCTCAAGGATGTGACCATTTCGGAGAAGGAATTCAAGGACAAGATTGAGAGTGTTGGAGCTATGGATCATCACAATTTGGTGCCTCTTAGAGCTTACTACTATAGTAGGGAGGAGAAGCTTCTTGTCTATGACTATATGCCAATGGGAAGCCTCTCTGCACTCTTACATGGTCAGTTTCCATTTTTTGCAATTCTTCTTGATGCATTATGATTGTTATTTGTTAACTCATCTGATTCAAGAAAATGAGGATTCTTTAATTTCATTGATGTCATAGTTTTTATGGTCTAATTTGGGATAAAAGTTGTGTAATCCAATTAGGGTTCATCAGTCCCCAATTGGGGTTCATTAATCCCTAACTTGGGTTTACTTAAATTATTTGATTGAGATGGTGATGTGTGTTTTAGTGCAGCTGTATAGTGTGTGCTGATATAATCATCAAAATTTAAGTGTCAACTTGCTTTAGGTGGAGTTGGTGAGATAATTACCTCTTGCTGCTGCTGTCTTGCAATCTAAATATTGTGTGACCTAACTACCTTTTAATATTAGTCATTGATTGTTTGAGGTGGTGATTAGATTAATTTGTTATTTGTGGTTGTTCTTCAACAATGCCTGTAGCATATGCAATCCAGATTGTTTGAAAACTAGAACTGTTTGATTGGTGATGGCAAAATCTTGGTGGCTGTTGTTGATCAGGAAACAAGGGAGGCGGCCGGACGCCGTTGAACTGGGAGATGAGGTCCGGCATCGCCCTCGGAGCTGCACGAGGCATCGAATACCTCCACCTGCAAGGCCCCGGCGTCTCCCACGGCAACATCAAGTCGTCCAACATCCTCCTCACCAAGTCACACGACGCGCGCGTCTCAGACTTCGGCCTCAGCCATCTGGTCGGGCCCCCGTCCTCCCCTACCCGCGTGGCTGGCTACCGCGCCCCGGAGGTGACCGATCCCCGCAGGGTCTCCCAGCAGGCCGACGTCTACAGCTTCGGCGTCCTCCTGCTGGAGCTGCTCACGGGGAAGGCGCCCACGCACGCCCTCCTGAACGAGGACGGGGTGGACCTGCCGCGGTGGGTGCAGTCCGTGGTCCGGGAGGAGTGGACCTCCGAGGTGTTCGACCTCGAGCTCCTCCGCCACCACAACCTCGAGGAGGAGATGGTGCAGCTCCTCCAGCTCGGGATCGACTGCACGGCTCAGTACCCCGACAACCGCCCCTCGATCTCTCAGGTCGCCGCCCGCATCGAGGAGCTCCGCTCCTCGAGCTTGACAGGATTTCAAGAACAGCCCGATCAAGTGAGCGAAACAGATTGATTGATTCTAGTTGAGAAAAATAGCATCAACAATTTTTAATGAATCTTGATCTCTGCTTGAACTAGTTGTACTCGTTTGTTAAATTTGGGCTCATAATTCTTGTTTGTCATCATCAACAGCTCATATTTTTTTAGTACAATTATCTCTTATTTTGACTGTGGGGTGGGGTGGGGTGGGGTGGGGGGGGGGGGGGTTGGGGGATATCACTTCCATTTGTTCTTGTTGGGTGGAATATGGTTGCTGTAATTATTACTTAGCTTTAACTTTTTTTTTTCCTCTTTATTATTTTTTTCTTTTTTGCTTTTCTTTCTTTTGAGTGAGCTTTTCTTTTTCATGTTGCTTGAGAACATGTGGATTGTACCCTAGGGTACAAGGTGTAACAGCTGCCTGCTCTTGGTGAATTTATTTCTGTAATCCAAGGCCATGGTTGGATCAATTAGTAAATACATTTGTTTACTTTTTTATTCGATCAAGTATGGAGAAGTTTTTTGACAAGGTAGGGCTGCATTTATGGATTAAACTACCAAGAAATATCTCAAGCTTTCAATTTTTTAATAGGATTAATTGCATGCTGCAAATTCGAGATGAAAATTTAAGAGATATTCTGTTTTGATTATTTTTTTTTCTTTAAATATTTTCAAATTTCGTTTTTTAGATATACAAGATACATTAGTGTATAATAACAATTCTAATTAGATATAATTAAAATGAATAAGGTTGAATGTACTCCCTTCGTCCTATGAAGCAAGACCTAGTTCTTTTCGGCACGGGAATTAAGAAATTGGTATTTTGTGTGTTAAGTGTGGTAGGTGAAAAAGTGAAAGGGGAATAAAGAGTAAATTTTTTGTTATTTTTAGAAATTGGTTTTGTTTCGTGGAACAGACCAAAAAAGAAACTTGGTCTTGCTTCATGGGACGGAAGGAGTACATAAATTTTTGCATTAAGGTTTCGATCCCTCTTGGGAACGAATTGGTGATTGGAGATATAAGGTGGAGTTTGGTGAATGGAGAGATAAGGTGGTTCTTGGAGTGGATGGGGAACTAACTACTAACATCTAACATGACTTTCACCGATCAAAAAAAAAAAAAAAAAAAAAAAAAAAAAATTCCCTTCGTCTTCATATAAATGTCATATGATACAAAACTATGCATACCAAGAAGGAGGAGTATAATTTTACATACGCACCCTTAATTATAGTATTTCATAGCTTTAAGATTTCAAATTTTGACTCTCTCCTCTCTCTCTCTCTTCATTAAGTGGAGTAGAAAATAAAAAGAATACATTTAATTCTAATACTCAGATACGGATAGAATTAAAAGTTTAACTTAATTTTACTCTAAAATTTTGCAATATAAAAGGGACAAAAAAACTCTATAATATGAAACTTATTTGAAGATGGTGGGAGCATAAATGTTTAGAACTAAGTGCAACTTTAAAAGTAAAATGAAATATTTGGATTAGGGTCTTTTATAGCAATTCGGTCTACATCATGAGTATCAAAATGGTTGACTCGATATCCTATCTTGCTTTCAATTTCATTTTTGTTTTAAATGCAAATATTGGGAATTACTAATTTGTAATTTTCGAGAAGCCGTGTTATTCTGCTAAACACGTAAAAAGGTTTGATATATTCAACTAAGGAAATAAGAGTTTGATATGTTTATAGACGGTAGCGTTCAATGAAGAACACGAACATACTCATGTTCATAAAATTATATTAAACATATCGGTCATTTCTATGAACGTTTATATATTCAACATAAAAATTCATTGAACATGGCGTGAACATATACTCAAATTTGGGGGTTCTGGGGTTCGACCTCTTATATGTTCAACATAAAAATTCATTGAACACGGTGTGAATCATTTTGTATTTGTTATAACCTATAATCATTTGATTTTTTTAAATATACATTTGGTTGCAAAAAGTTGAGATTGTAGGTTAATCTAGTACAATGATTATCTGACTCACTGCACGGCAAATATATCACTGCTAGGTGGATTTTTCATAAGAATTTAATTATGACAGCAAATTACATGAATTTATTACAGTCATAATTATATGTCACGGTATTTACCGCCAACATAATTCATTATACCGCTGACATATTCCATTATACTGCAGGTATAATTCATTTTACGATCGACATATTTGATTATACCGCTGGTATAATTTATTTTATTGCTGACATATTTGATTATACCATCGAGCGCATAATTCATACATAATTAATGAGGAAATAATATGTCAAATGAGGTCAATTTCTACAAAATCAAAAATCTTTGTTAACTTTGTCAGTTGGAATATATAAAATACAAATAGTTATGTAATGTAATAATTTGAAAAAAATGGATATTTCTTATAGACAACTTTGCAAAGTTGAATATTTCTATATATTATAAATTTATATCCGGCAATTTGGCCATTTTGATTGTGATTCTTTGTGATTAATCCATTTGGTTATGAACTTGTGTTGTTTTCCATTTTATTTGGTTTTTGTTATGGTCATCTTTGAAAACTATATACATGCAAATTTATTCATCACCATTTATAAGATAGCATATTCCATGCGCATCACTCATATTTAGTCTATAAAAGTATTGCGTGCGTGTGTTAACCAAGCGGTAAGGGGTTAATGACTGAGGCCAAAGGTCTTGGATTCGAGTCCCCTGAAGCGCGACCTTTAAATTTCTTTATTTAATACTGTTAATTTATCAATCTAAATTAAATATTAACGGTGATACTCACAAATAATGAACGACATATTCTATGTAAGCTCTATATAAATATATTTATGAAATTAAGAATTTTGGAACTAATACTATACTATGTAAGATCTTATATTTAGTTTTTTTTTTTTTCTCTTCCTTACTTGCGAGAATTATTCTCAAACCTAAACCAGGATGAATTTGATTGAGAAAAAAATCTAACGAATTGTCATGAATTGTCGGTCAAATTAGGTGAATATATATATGTTGAATTTTTTTTCTTTTTTAGCAACCAAAAACTAAAATAAACCTAACTGTAATAATAAATAAAGCCAACAATATCGGTTGGGACCAAATGCGCACCTGTTTGTAATGAATAAACTTATAAATGTTTAGAAATAGAGGTTTAGTGAAGGTGACAGCTATCTGCAATCTCACCATGATAAAAAGGAGTGACGATGTTGAGAATTCATAATAAAGTGTAACATTAAAAAAAACTTCTAAAATGTAAAATTATACTCATATATTTGTTGCCAGTAAAAAGATAAAGGTAAAATTGGTGGTCCACAAATTGCTATCTAATCAGATTGTGTCTGGTTTTGAGGTCCATGGTGTTTCAATTTTTCACTTTTTAGATCCTTAAAATTTAAAATAATACCTTAAAAAATTGATTTAATATAAACATGTGATGGATTTGACTAAATAAATATTTGGCTATTTGGGTGGAAACTCACTTACCGTCAAACTCACTAGTATTTAAAATAGAGGAATACTAATTTTACTCTCGTCATGCACAATATGATCTAATTAAAATAATAATAAAAAAATTAATTTATGATTATTAGGAAAGTAAAATTCAAGATTTATTTATCTTATATAAATAACTTTAATTGATATAATATGATAAAGATAATGATGAAATCACTTATAGTTGAAGATGTAGAAAATCAATGACGAATGCCTTAACAATATATTATTATCTAATGAATAATATTATATTATTATTAAAATTTTCATCAAATATGTAGATATTTTTTCTTTCAAAGTTTCTGTTAGTCCAGAAATAGTTTTTGCTCCCTAACTATTGACTCGAGTATCAAATAAATTATGTAGCATTTGTGCCAATGACCTCCCTTGTGAGAGGTCTTGGGTTCAATCTCGCGTGTGTGATGTAATTTTTTCATTTTTATGTGGATAGTGTTTCTACCTTTGTGTGATGTAAAGATCTCGGCTATGTCCGAATTGCTATTCATGACAATTTCAACATTTTTTTTGTTCAGCAGTGTTTATTCGATATGTTGAGTTAAAATGACATATTTCATGGCTGAAAATATTGGGAATGCTCTCATTGCAAAATAAAATATTGGTGTTATATAGTTAGCACGTTGTTAAGAAGAGTGTGACAATTGCAAACACAAATGTGATGTTTTTTTTTTTGGGGAAAGTTAACCTTGTGAAGAAATTGGTTTGTAACTATGATAGTATGATGGTATAATTGATCTTGATTTATTATGAAGGTTATATAAAATAAATTAATAATTAAATAATTCAGTCCCACAAAAAAGGAACGACAAACTGGAGGTTGTGTCTAGACTTTTTTTTTTTTTGATATTAGGTTGTGTCTAGACTTCAATTTGTATAATAAATCTAAGAGTGAGAAAGAAAGAAGATTGGATCTACAAGGACCTATCAATTGGAATAATCTAATTTTCCACAATTTTAAATATGATGCAATTACAAAACAACACTAAAAAAATCGACAAATTGAATGAACTTAACTTAACATCCACAAATTCCTAGACTCTTTATTATTTCTACGATCTCGTGCCATTTTTTCTTTTTGGAATTTTGAATTTTAAATTTTGAATTTCAAAATTGAATTATGTAATACATTAAATAGTATAATAACTTAAAAATCAATATTTTAGTCTACCTTGCGACATAAATGATTGGACAAATAGTATCTATATTTGCAAAGGGATTTAAAAAAAATGTGTTGCGATTTGGCAGTATTTGGTGTTGTAGATTATTGAAGTTAATATGGAAGGAAAGAAACAAAAATTGTATCATTGAACCCAAAAGATAAGATTTTTTCATGTGATAACAAAACTAGAGAATGGGGCCTCAAAATAAATAAATAAATAAAAACTCGAAACTGAGTTATGTGAATGAGTGGTCCAAATAACTCTCTCCCTCTTTGTCTTTTATTAATTATTGTTTTTTTCTTTTTTAATTGGGGCCTATTTCTGTCTTTTCTTCACTTAATACAATATTTTGGCAAACTATTTTCAGCTTTCGTTTCAGGAAATCATTGAGCGACGCCATACCTAATTTTGGTTTTCATTTATTGCTAGTCTTTTGAGGTTTATGTGTAGAATTATAAGTTGTTTTTGTGTTTTACTTTTCACTCAAAAACAAAACTTAGGTTATATTTCAAAAAAAAAAAATTGCAATCTGAGTTGTGTTTATGTTTTCACTCAAAAACAAAACTTTGTTATATTTCTTAAAAAATTGCAATATAAGTTGTGTTTCTGTTTTCACTCAAAAACAAAACTTAGGTTATATTTCTAAAAAAAAAATGCAATATAATTTGTGCTTGTGTTTTCACTCAAAAACAAAACTTGGTTATATAAGTGTGTTGTGATCGACTTCCAATAAAGTAAGCAAAAGTGCAAAATGGAAAATATCGAACTTTTTTTCATGAAAGATACCCACAAGATAAAAAAAAATACATATTCCCTCTGTTCTTGAAAAGTATATCACTTTTTTCATTTTCATCTGTTTCCTTAAAAATATATCACGTCTGTTTTAAAACGTGACCCTACACAACTTCTCACATATTTATCCTTTAAAAATACCGCACCTAAAAAATAGTGATTCCCTTTTTCGACTCAACACATTATCTACTAAATATTTCTTAAAATTCATGTCGCCCATCAAGTGATACATTTATTAGGGACGAAGGGAGTATAAATTTTATCGACTCCTTTGTTAGTTTGCTAGTATTTTTAAAAAATTTGTTATTACTCAAAAAATGAAAAAATACACTCACTCTAACTCTTTAAGTGACTCAAATCTCCAACCTATTAATTAAAGAAGAAGTGTCTTATCAACAGATTCCGCTTCTCTTAGTTTGCAAGTATTTAATCTGATATAAGATGTTGTAGTCGATTTTTTCAGTTGATGTTTAAATTTATATAGAAATGTGATGTTTCAGTGTTGATGCACAATTACACAACAAGACAAGGATATTTCATAACACACTTTTGTCGTGTAGTGATGTATTTTGGGCCAACAAAGTTGTAAGTGCTAGCAAGATCTACACTATCTTTCTCAAATGATTTTGTCATTTCTAAGATGAACAAAAGATAAAAAACAAAAATGTCATGCCAAATAAATATTCTACATGAAAAAATTGTTTATAAATGCATAAATATCTGATTTGTGGAATATAGTGATCCAATACAGCATGTGAGCATGGTGTAAAATAGTGTGCTGGGCCGGGAACTTGGGCTTTATTCAGATTGGGCTGTTTGAGTTTGTTCATTATTATCCAGCCCAAAACTTATAAATTAGTCATCTATAATAGTGTGCTGGATTTTAGTTTCCAAGAAATTATTTATGGTTACTTAATGTCAGTGGTTACCTTATTCAGCAGTAACTAATATAATTACAGATTTTACATTATGTTCCATGAGTTCCTTACAGTAGTACAGTAAATGGGAAAAAAATTATAAAAATGTCACAAAACGTTTAAACTACTCCAACGGTTAAGAAACTTACTTTTGAGGGAAAAATTGATGTAATCCACACTAATTAAATACTACATTTTTTTACTCAAAAAGGAAAACGAGCCTATTTTAGTAGGACCTTCCAAAATGAAAAACGAGCCTATTCTAGTGGGATGGAGGGAGTATAACACTTTGGTAACCAATCTCTTAAAAATATAACAAAAATATCCCAAGTCTGAATTCATGTTTCCTTTTTTTCCTTAAAAAAGCTGTTTTTTTACAACTAAAACTTAGAAAAGATTGACGAAAATCAACAAATTTTCCAGTGAGAAGAAAAATACTGAAACTCACATATTATAGCATACCTTAATATACTTTTCATCCATGTAATGTGATATTATATCTCCAATAAAGACATTTTTCTTCAGGAACAAAAAGACCTATTTTCATTTCAAGAGCAAAGCTAAAAGATTAATTTCTGGTGCAAAATCCATATACCTTGCGCCAAAATTCTATTTCATCATTGGTACATTTACATTGTACATACAGTATATTTTGTCTGCATATTATACCATAAACAAGAACAATTGGCCGAGATAATCCAAAATATATTTACAAGGATCGGAAACTGGGAATCCTACCCCCCAAGAAATCATGTGTGCAGGGTACAAGGGAGTAGGCAAAGAGATATAGAGAGAGAGAGAGAGAGAGATGAGTTCATGGTTACGTACTCGAATTTGTAGGCGGATCATCTTTCCAACCTTTGGTGAGCAAGTCGTAGTTGATGGATGCGAGTTGAGAAAGATTCTGCAGTCGCCAAAAAAATGAAACCAAATGAGAAGCAAATATAGCAGAAGCTGGCATTTGAGCATGAAGAAAACGTATTTATTGGACTACCTTGAATGAAAAATTGCTGAAGGAGTAATTGATATCATTGCTTGAGTCAAATTCAGCGAGTCCCCCGCATTCATCCCCTTGCTATTGCCATCAAATTAAGTTAAGATAGAAAAATCGTATAAGAGAAGTGTCGTTCAAATTATTTAAATGATTTACGCACCACTTCTTCGTGCCTATTGCTTAGGCAACTGCTGCTACCACTTAAGCTACCATTTTCACTGGAATCCTCAAAATCACTACCAGCATAAACATGCTCGTCTGTAGTATTCCAGGAGTAGCGACTAGTAAAGTAACTAGTATCCATTGCACCCTCTGACGCGGGAACAAAAGCAGCCTGGGACAGAGCACAAGAAGATTAGGCATCACTGCTTTTGGCAGAACGGACCAATACAATGGTCATTTACATATACAATCAAAACCTTTTGCCTAGCAAGCGTATCCCAGTTAATATCTCTGAAAAATGGATGCTCCTTGACCTGCACATTGCCAAATAATTTTATCAGATGGATGGTAGAAAATGAAAGAAATTAAATGGGGACCATTACATGACATGTTATGTTACTACCTCTGAAGCTCCTACAGCTCCAAGTCTTTGATTAGGATCTTCAGTTAATAACCTGCCAGTGGATATCAAAATGAATAAAATAAACAGATCCAAGGATTTGTGAATAAGACCAACATATTGACCAATCTGCCCGACATATGATCATACTGAGATTTTGATTTAACAAAAATAGCATGCTCACAGCAACTAGACCATGCAGAAGATTTTATGAATGATAAAAAAGAATTAAGCATGGTTTGCAAATTCCTGAGGGGAGTTTCAAGCATGTGACATTGAGTATTGACCGTCTTATCTTGAAAAACTGTGATGATACTAGAATCTTCAAAATAAGAAATAACAAAGAAGAGCAACTTAATAGGAAGAAATTGTAAGAGCAGAAATGCTTTATTCAAGGTATGAATACTGTCCTTGCATCAAAAATAGAAAAAATAAATAATAATTTTCTTACCGGTCAATCAAATCAAATGCCTCATAACTCATTTCATCAGGCACCCCAGGCCAAGGGATCTTCCGATTCAGAATGTTGTCGAATATTTTCTACAAAGAAAGTTGAAATTTGAAAAAACAAGAAACATAATTTGAGTTGCGATGCAAAATAAATGGAAGGCCTATTCTCGTCCAAACGATAATCAGGGTGATCAAATTGGCATTTTTGTTTTTGTATTTTTATTATTACTATTATTTTATTTCATTTTTTGGGGGTTTGGGAGGGGGGGGGGGGGGGTAGTCAGGAGGCTTCACACATGGATGTTATTGAACTTGATTCATGGATCCTTAATTGAGCATTCTTACTTGTTTTATAAATAATCCTCAATGATGCTACAAGCTCATCACTTCTAAAGGTGAACAAGTAAATAACTGGTGGACTTGAAGCCATTTAATTTTTATGTGATCATTGTATTAGATATATAGAGCACGGAACCCCAAAATAAATTCATAAGCAAAAACCGAATGTCTTCAGAGGTGATTTCATTATGCATAGAAAATGTAAAGAGTGTGAATTTTATTCAAATCCTAGATTCCAAAGAATGTATTTTGTTGATTCCTATCCTCTGCATAAAATTCTCAGCCATAAACCAAAACAAAAGAATGTATATGAATAAAAGTACAATATAAAGCTATGATGGAGAGGATAGGATAAAGTTCCGAACAGTATAATAACCTGAGGGTGCTCAGCATTGAAAGGAGGGATGCCAACAATCAACTCGAATAAGATAACACCCACAGACCACCAATCAGCGGTAAAGCCTGAGGAAAGGTGTACATAAACAATATAATTATTCATTTTAAATCGACAAGAAAGTTATAGGCCAAATATACATGAGAAAATCTCATATACAAAAACAAAAGGAGTCCTGGTCCCTAGTGGAAAACACTTACTTCACAGATAAACAACTAAATTAAATTAATTCTAAACTACAACTCTACAACAAATTGGCAAGCTTTGTTCGTTCCTACAGAAAGTAAGCAATGCCGCACTTATTCATTTCTTCTCTCTGCAATTTTTTAATCAGAAGCAGAGCAGTAAAAGACAATGACACCGCTTTAGCGAGAACTACAATGCCTAAGGTTTTCTGGTTCATTTTTGTAGGTGCTCAGCTTATCGCTGCTTAATTTTGGAAGATTGATAGAAGTATGGCTTGTTATAATAAATGATATACCATTATAAGAAAATAGGATAAATAACAGTTGATCTAATTAAATTGATGTGGCACTTCTATCTAACTTAATAAACCAAAAAAGAAATGGAAGAAGTTTCACCAACCATGCCCAGTTCCAAGAAGAATCTCAGGTGCTAAGTAATCTGGAGTACCCACAGCAGACCGTTTCTTACGCCTTTCTTGTTGATGCTCTGAGGCAGATAATGGTGGTTCGTCTTCTTCCATCAAAGCTGTTCCACTGACGGCCGGACCCGACAAATCATCAGTGCTGTTGATAAGACCCACTTTTGATAGCCCAAAGTCTGTCAACTGTTCAAATTTATAGAAAGAGTTTTTGCACCTCAGAATGAAAGAATCATGAGGTTCCTTCACAGATAAAAGACTTGATACAAATTTCACGTGCTTCACTTGTCATGTAAATTTCCTGTGAGAACTTCGATGTTCAATGTTTTTAAAAGCATAAACAAAATTTAATCAAACTTGATCACATGACAGTATAGTGTTCATGAGCTGTTAGCAATTAAAGCTTATTTTCTGAAAACAACAATCCAAGCAACCTACATATAAAATTCGGAAACTAATGAATTTTCAAATTTCTGACAAATTCTCTGGTCACCCATAATACTCAAATACATTATATTTTTGCCTGTGCAATGCGGGTGGAATACTAGTAACACAATCAAATAAAAGTTCATTAATGAATCAGTAAATCTATGAGGATTTAACATAAAAAGCATAACAAGAACTAGGCCGAGAAACCAAGAGAAAGAACCTTTATATGGCCATCATGTGCAATTAACAAATTATCAGGCTTCAGATCACGGTGAACGACACGTAGAGAATGCAGATACTCCAAAGCAAGCACCTATTCAGTATTGCAGGGGATGCAGGTCTTTTAGTTACCAAAGTATGAGGAAACAGATAAGTGGAAAAGGCTATGAAAAGAAACTTACAACTTCAGCAATATATATGCGAGCAACATCTTCATCTAAGCAGCCTAGATTTCTCAACATGGAATAAAGATCTCCGCCATTCAAGTACTCCATTACAAGATACAAATTATCACGACAAGTGAATGAATAGAAGAAGCGAACCTAGGATATCAGATATAATATTAAAGTGAGATAGATGATCATATAACACATAATTAGAGCCAATGCACGACAATACATAAAAGGCTCACCACAAAGGGATTGCGAACAGATATCAATATATCACGTTCTGCTAAAATACTCTCCACTGCATTCTTACGAATCATATCTGCTTTCTTAAGAACCTGCAGAATAGATGAATTAAGAATGTCAAGCTATTCTCTGAGTTCAATGTGTCTTTCCTACAATTTTCATTTGCATTAAGATAAGTTGAGATGCTCTTGTATTATATACCCATATTTATAAGTTCTCCACATACCTTTATAGCGAACAGATCCCCAGTTGTTCTCTTTTTTGCCAAGAACACCCGACCAAATGCACCACGACTGATTGGTTTTATGATCTCAAAGTCATCTATCGAGGTGCGGTCTTTGGAAGAATGTACAGGGCTACTTCGTAGACTACGTAAAACGTCATCTTCCAAAGGAGCATCTTCATCAATCACAGTGCTCGTTATATCAACTTTGTCATCGTCAACTAGTTCACATAGTTGTAGATACTTCTCCCTGGGTGATTGAATAAATTATCAGCAGGATTACCCCATAACTAATCTACAACAATGTTCAAACAAGATCTCTAACTCGCCTGATTAATTTCTCAATACGAGCTCCAAAGGTCTCTACCGTTAGGGAGTCAAATTTCCTACGTTCTGTGACAACCTTCAAGTCTTCAAGACAAGAAAGCAAGTACTGCAAAGAACGATCATCATCCAGAGGAGTATTTGCTACGCATTTAGCGATATCAGCAAGTTCATTCATCTGCATTGGCCAAAAATCGATATGATATTGTTGATAGATATGAGTGGTGAAATTGCCAACAATCATTTAACAAAGAACTCAAAACTAAATTTACAATTTTGTTACTAAATCAAAGTGAATAACACCTGTATGCTATACTTCTTATCGTATTAAAGCTCATTTCCCCTACAGCATATTTAATCATACAGCCATGCCCTGTACTACTTAAAGATTGGTTCCATAAGGTTAAGGATCACAATCAAAACCTTGCCCAAGTTTTAAATGGAAGACAGAGAGAGAAGCAGAAAAAAAAGGAATAAACTACTCATTGACTTGTAATTTTTAATTTCAGTAAACAACAATCCATTGGGCAGACTGATCTGGACTTAAACAAGAAAAGGCATGATATCCATGCCAGCCTAAGGCATGTAGTCCATTTGAATGGAAAAGCATGCCCAACCCCTATACAATGCATACCTTGATGCATTCTCCAATGACATGCAACACACAAACTGGATGCAGTAGACTATCATATATTTACCAGAATAGCAAGAAATCTACGTGGTGCAGAAATTAAATTGAATTTTAATCGTTAAGTTCCCATTTCAAAGTAGATGTAAGATGATCATGTTATAAAAAAATGAAACACTGAATGAAGAATGTAGAAGAAGGATGATTGACATGGTAAGCTCAATCAGAAATTAAGATACATCAATTTCATATGAATCTAAGAGGTGATCTATAATTGTTCATGCTAAAAAGACATCTTAGAAAGAAGATGACAGCAATAAATTATTGCCAGCCGACGATATACCTGAGGAAGATCACCATGTTCAGAGAAAGCACCTTTTCCGGATAATAGCAAGTCAATTGGGCTCGTACGTGGTGTCATTAATGGCGACCTAGGAGTCATGCTGCCTGCTGATGATGTTGTCATTCCTTGATCAGACTTTGGACCAAATCGAGTTTTATATGACATGGAAGCCTTCATATCATCTGTGGTAGTATTATCTGCTTCAGCAAAACAGTCTAGCATGTCTTCAGAGCCCCTACGGGACCAGTCACTATATTTTGGAGAAAGAAGTTCTGACTCTTCAGTCACACTTGAGTTAGATACTTTAGCACCATCAGGGCTTCCAACACCATGTTGCATGTCCTTCGTCGAAAAAGATTCCATCAGTTTTTCAAGAGTTTCAGCAATTCTAATGAGGCGCTCATTAACTCTTAGACCCTTTTGATCACATCGATCAGCAATGGCACATATTCTAGAGTGATCTTCAACATGCAAAGTGGGAACCTCCTCCTCACAAATGCGACATATTATTGAACTTTCATCAGATACACTTGGCTGATCTCCCCAATACCCCCAGGAAGGTTTGTGTTGGTGCTTAGGCATTGTGGACGAGGCATGTGCTTCTTTAGAAGAGGGAAGCTCAGGCACCTTTTCGGTTGCTAGCTCAGCATCACTGATTCCTCTACTGTTATCTAATGTTTTTGAAGCTTGCATGATACTGTCACTACGCTCCTCCTTAACAGAAGCAGCTTCTTTTGGGCTTTTTCCAGTAGGAGAAGGGAATTTTTTCCAAGATGCCATCCTGTTTCTACTAACAGCAGAATCCAGGTTCTTTGTGGCTTCAGCAAGTGAAGGTTGTAAATTCCCTGGTACGGCATGGTCTTTCTTCCACTCTGATTGCTCTTGACTGTAAAACTTCCTTGTGGACGGAGCCTTCAGAGATTTTATATCTAAAGGAAGCTTTCCATCTTTCTCTGAACCTGGAGGATCTTGTTTAACTGCTGGCTGAAGCGATCCACGGAGATTGAATATATTCTCATCCTCAGCCAACCCACTTTCTTTGTGAAATTGCAGCAATCTAGTGCATCTGGTGAGTATAAAAAGCATTCGGGTATGAAGTTGCTTTAACATGCCCATGGGAAGTTCCTGACGCCTGTCATCCAATTCTTGCACTATGCCTTCACATTGTAGCCAAAATTCACCAGAAGAACTCATAGCACAAGTCCGAGCCAGAATCAGTAAGTCCTCTATAGTCTCCTGCCAATCTGGATGAGTTTCGGCATTCTTTTCTAGAATTCCTACCAGATCTGCTGCAAAAATATGCAGATCGGCATCCACTTCTTCCTTTGCTTTGTCAAATTTAGTTCTAATCATAGCCAAAACCTCCTGTTTTAATTATAAAGTATCAATGAATATCCAGAAGTAAAATGATCAAGATGTCTTTTGTAGAGTAATTATTACTCGTAAAGTTTACTTACCTCCAAGTTATTTAACCTTCGAGGTTTCCAAAATGGGTAAGGACGTACACCTTTAGAATTCAACTCATGAGAGAAACTCTTGATATCACCAGGAAACCTCTTCCTGGGAGCACTTGTAACACGAAGTATGGCTTGAAAACGTGGAGATTCGGACTCTTTTGGATTCTCACAATCATATGTCTACATAAGCATTTAAAATTCAGCTAGTTTGCAGATGCAGATGCAAATCTAAATTCAACTGGAAAAAATGTAGAATTGAATGCTTTGGACCATCAAAGAAAATACACCTTTTTACCTTCATCTCAGGAGTGCACGCATCTGAATTTCTGAGAGCTCCAGAATCATCCCATGATGAGCCAAATTGGCCTGAATGACATGTAAGGAAAACTTAGCCGAAATGACGTGGCCAGAATGATGCCGTATTTTCAAGCAGGATCTCTTTTAATTCACATAATCTACTTTTTAATTGCAAAAAATTAAAAGTTGTGATTGCTAGAATTTAAAGGTGGCGTTGGAATTGCAAAATGACCAAAACTCATAACGTTTAAGGAAATCAACCTATTTCAATTGAATTAAACAACTTTTACTCCATGAAACTGAATGATGTGAAATTTCAGAGTAACAGTCTAGGCTCATTTTTTATCGAAGTTAATTCTCAACTCCTTTTACTCCATGAAACTGAATGATGTGAAATTTCTCAAGTTCATTTGCAAGATTTCCTTCTAGGAGTAAATATGTGTTAGATAATTGGTAGAAAGTAAGGCAAACTATGAACACCTACATAAAACGCCCTACACATACAGATGTATAAGGCTTCAGTTCCATTTGAGCGATGATTCGCTAAAATCTCATAGGCACAGGAGCAAGAGAGAGAATATTTTGCAAAATAATTGTCAGATCTCCAGCCACTGCATATTTATATCCAAGTTTACTAGGCCGTAGTGTGAAAAACTAAGCAACTACTGCATATCATCTAGCTATATTCACTTTAAGAGATAATAAGGTTCTGTACAAGCATTAACAAGGAATAGATATAAGTACCTTCTTCGTATTACTTTTTTTATTTTTTTTCAACAGTGCTTAGAGCTTACTTTCTAAAACCACGATGCAACATTTTCCCTATAGATTCTCATTGTACTAGGCCCTCAAGATCTTACAAATTACATAATTATTAGCACATGAGAGTTGGTGACCTCTTAAGCATCCTCCCATTTTATATACATTATACTCTGAAATGAGGGAGTGATCTGCTAATTGCATGTTGATCTGCCTACTGAATTTAAACAAAATACTATGTCTGTTAAATTTCTCTAAAGTAAGGATAAGATTTTGACATATTTTGTTTCTAAATTTGTCTTGACTGGCATAAAATTTGCTTTTAAGAAACTAATGGTCAGTTTCGACTCTTGAGAATAAGAAGATTTGCGTGGTTGAGATGGTTTTGAAACCCAGTCGGACATTTAAACCAAAAGCCAAATCCGAGGTTCCTGCTCTTTTATGTTTCTAGAATAAATCCGAGTTCTTGCTCTTTTATGTTTCTAGAATAAGTGGGTAAAGTCTACATAATCCAGTCAAAACCAGTCAACTAGTCAAGAATGGTGACTGTAGTCCATCTTTACCTATCTAGAATTCTAAAGGAATGACAAACGATTCTTTGTTCTTCATGATTGAACTCAGTTCCAAATAGTGGATATCCACTCGAAACTACTTATCAACAACGTGCAGAACAAATATGAATTAAGAATTCTTGTTTATTTTGGATTATATATTAAGATATGCATTTACTTAAATTAGCTCTTCCTTTCATTATATGTTATGAAGGTAGCTACATTTGATTCTAGATATGAATGCAAAGGGCCACAAAGAGACGCGGGGACCCAATAAATCTTTATGTTCAACATATCACACAGGGAAATATATATATATAGGGAGAAGATCAAATGAGAATGGACAAATGTGGTGAGAATGGAGAATGATCGCATAAGCCAGTATATATGTTGCATAAAATGCTTGTAATTTGCATAAGCTGCTTGTAACGACTGCATAACGAAATTCAATTAATTATATAAAATTTTAGCTCCCTCCAGGATTCGAACCTAGGTAAAAAATTTATGATGGCTTATGCAATCAATCATTTCTCACAAAAGATAGTATTCTCAGTATAACTGATCCCTATATATATATATCGGTTGTTGACCCTGACCAATCTTAGATGTCAAAGTAGTGTTGTCCAATTCTATTACTTTCAGTGTGGTAGCATGTCTTCTAAAGTTGCTGCAGATAAAATGCTAATGGAAGATTAGTGATCAATGTTGGCTCATACAGCAAACTAGATCAATGCTCTCCCTTTGTACATTTCCTTGTATATTAACTATTAAGTAGCCAGATCAATAATTGTGCCATACCAAAGTAAAAGGTAAGCATATACTTGTTTGTGTAAGCATATTATTGGACGAAAAGTATCTCTAATTAGCAAGCATATTACACAAGGTTTCTAGAACCCAGAGCTATGACCAACTACACATAATAGGTGCTAAATAAGGAAAGAAGACAGCTGAATCAAAGTACAAAATATGAATTCCTATTCACCAGATTTAGCATACTCGGATGCATTTTTCTAATCAATTTTACCACATGTGACTTAGATAAAAACATGCATTTTTCTAATGATACCAAAAAAGCAAAGAAATCAGAAAGAAAACCTTTGCCCTAATTCTATGTTCAACTAATCAGCTATAAACCTCATACCTATCAATCAACATAGCTACACCAATATGATCAATGGAGCTAAGCATCAAGAAATTGAAGCATACCAGTAGCTCCAGACGAGGATTCGGCATTTTGGAGGCGCGATCGTTCCTGCACCTGGAGCACATGAGGGCTCTGGTCCCTCGATGCCCCACTCTCCGTCGACATCGTGTCCGAATTACTCCCATTGTCTACATTTTCAAGAAACGATTTCTCCTTCTTCTTCCTGCCACCCGAAACCCCATCATTGCCACCGCCGACGAGCGGCCGCGATAAGTTACTGGCACCCAAAGAAACGCCCTTCTCCCTACTACCGAAGTTGAAGAAACTCTCCTGCGGCAGCGGCCCTGATCGCGTCTTTATCTTGTTCAGCCCCAGAGAAGACGCCACAATCGGCGATACCGATAACGAGGTCGGGCCGGAAGCCGGCGGCGGCGGCCCCGCCAGCTCCGATTTCTTCAACTGCGATGAGGAGCTGGATGCGGCCTTGCTTGAATTGGGCGACTCTTTGCCCTTCAAAGAGTCCTTCTTCTTCAGAAGGCTTTTGGGCGTGGTGGCGGCGGAGGGCGCCGGAGAGCTGTCCTTGGAGAGGGAGGGCGATGGAGATTTGGTCTTCTTCTTATCGGATCGGATCGGCGAATTGGAGTTGGAGCCGAAAGATCGCGGGCTGTTGGATGATCCATCTGGGCTTGAAGTATCGGATTTTTTGGAAGAAAAAAATCTGCCCTTGAACACCATTTTAGCAAATTAGCGTGATTTCCGGAGGGAGATGGATTTAGGGGCGATGAATTGGACAGTAGAACGGGGAAGAGAGAGAATGGAGAGTAGAAAGCATGGAAGGAAATGGAGATTGATGAACTCAACCCCCCCTTTTGCTCCACACCCTGCTTTTCACAGACAGATTTGAGCTTCAATCTCTCAAAATGTAAAAACCTGATTTTTCATTTAGGCAAATTAAACTTTTATTATAAACACTTACTACATTTATTTTAGTCAACATATGGGAAAATTGGTCAACATACGGGGAGGATTTTTGGTTAAATCTGGCTACCTTGCAGCTACCGGCTTCTACGATCCCAACCCGTTTCAGTCGGCTCCGAGTAATGATGAGTCTTGGATGCACATCTGGTCAGCGAATGTCCCCCCGAAGATTAGGGTTTTCATGTGGCGAGCAGTGAATAATTGGGTGGCAACGGATTTGAATCTCCGCTCTCACCATATCCCTACTAACGGTTTGTGCTCGTGGTGTCGGCGGGACTGGGGTTCTACGGCCCATTGTTTTTTCTTTTGCTCCAACGTTAAAGGCCTTTGGAAACAGACCCCCTGGTGGATCTTCTTGAAAGAAGCCCGCCATTTGCTCTTCCAGGATATTTGTCGAATATTTTGGGAGAAGCACTCGGCAAATGATGCTGATCTCTTTGCGGTCTACCTTTGGTGGATTTGGCGACGCCTTTGCGAAGCTAAGCACGGGAACACGCCGTGCCCTAACCCGGATTTCATGGGGAGCTGCGATCGTTTTCTGCTCCAGTTTTAGGAGACTCGCGCCCGGGTCCTTTCGGACCAACAACTCCTACCTAAGGAAGGTTCGACAAAATGGCTTCCCCCTCAGAAAGGTGTTCTCCGTTTAGATGTTGATGTGTCTATTCACGAGAACGGAATTCGCACGGGAGTGGGTCTCATTTTCAGAGATTTTAGAGGTAGACCTATTGCTGCGATGGCGCAAAGGATCGGTCATACGCACACTATTCTCATAGGTGAACTCCATGCAATACTCTTGGGTGTTGGCTTCAACCTCCATCATGATCTTGGCCCTATGGTTGTCTTTACGGACTCCATTCTTGTAGTTCATGTGCTTGAAGATGAAAAGAGAAGTCTCGATACACTCTGCGAGGATCTGTTTGATGCCTTTGCTCATGCAAAGGAACATTGTGTTTTTGGTTTCCGGCATGTCCGGCGTGAAGCTAATGGCGCTGCCCATAGCCTAGCGAATTTCGCTGTTACTACTGGTGATGTAACCATTTGGAAGTCAGACTTCCCGAGCTGGCTTTTAGATATTCTTCATCGGGATTTTAATTAAGTTGTTTTTCTCCCCTAAAAAAAAAAATTTGTTTATGGAGGCGGCCTAATGGAAGCTGCAAAGATTAAGAAGTCTGAAAATTTGATTAATCATTTTTCTCATGAAAAATATTAGTACGCACTAAATGATTATCTAATTTAGTGGTAAAGCACCTACCTTTGGAAGATCTTGTTCACAAAATACTTTTATAAAAATACGTTCAATAGTGTATATCTCATAAACATTCTTCTACTAAAATAAAAAAATGAATTAGTATCAGAAATCGCATCACTTGCTGCTAATTCGGGAGACACCGTACCTAACATAAACATAATAATTATAGAGCACATCATGCGAGATCAATTAAGCACGAACTCCCCTGCTTTCTTGAATGAAATTGGGTCTTCTTATCCATGCCCACAATCATCTCTTTTTAGCTTAAGTTCATATTTTCCTAATCGTTGATGGAAAAAATTCCTTGAACATAAGCATGAACACATCTATCCCCTTAAAGATAAACACAAACGAATCTATCCACAATCTTAGTAGATTAAATCTTCAACAATAAGGAATCTAAAGCCTACTATGAGTAGAAGTCGTCTGAAAAAATAGACTCCTCATGTCTATTTGCTACTAATTCCCGCACAGCTAGGAGTATCAGCAAGTATCAAGAACATTTTCTGATACATGTATTTGAATAAGTATCAAACTCCGAATGTGTAATCTATATAATGACAAACAATTAAGAGCAATCTATACTCTAACAAGGTCATTGGTTCAAGTTCCATTAACGACGGTATGGATTGTATTTTGTTTGGATGTTAAATTAATGTTGGGCTGTTTTAATATTTAATCTAATTTGTAATGACATGAATATTATTTGATTATTCAAGTGTAATATATATACATGGATATCTCAAGAGAAAAAAGAAGTCACTTAATTTTTACAAGAAGGATGATTAGCAATGAGTTACAATTTATTTATTTAATTTTTTATTTTTATTTTCTGAGGGGGAATAAGTTACAAATTTTGGATTCTAATATCTCATTTTTTGAGAAAAACAAATATAACCTTGTTATAAACTAGAGAGAAGCGAGATGTTATAAACTTGAGAGAAGCGAGAGAATAGATTAGTGAATGAAATGAAGTTCACAATACACCCATATTTATAGGTGTTAAACCAAGTGTGAACGTCCGGTGTGAACGTTCACACACGTCCGGTGTGAACGTTCACACACGTCCGGTGTGAACGGAGGATAGTCAACTCTGGCGGCTTGAAGATGTCAAGTGTTATTCTCCCTCTAGGTTTCTTGGTCAACACACATAAGATATATCTAGAAGATATATTTACAACACTTCCCCTTGATTGACCAATCCCTAAAATAAAAGATGTTGCCTCATTAAAACCTTGCTAGGAAAACCCAATGGGACAAAACCTAGTCGAAGGAAAAAGAGTACAACTGCTTCCCCTGAACTTGAGATCATTGAATATCTTTGAGTCGACGTATGCCGATCTCGTGTACCAACTTTCTGAATGTCGATGTTGGTAATGCCTTGGTGAATAAGTCCGCCAGATTTTCACTTGAGCGAATTTGTTGCACGTCGATATCGCCACCCTTTTGAAGGTCGTGTGTGTAGAAGAGCTTGGGATAAATATGCTTCGTCCTATCTCCTTTGATGTATCCTTCCTTGAGTTGCGCGATGCAAGCAGCATTATCTTCATATAAAACAGTTGGTTTGGCCTTTGATGAAGCTAACCCGCACGACTCTTGGATATGACTCGTCACATTTCTCAACCATACACATTCTCGACTTGTTTCGTGGATTGCAATGATTTCAGAATGATTTGAGGATGTTGCAGTCAATGTTTGTTTCACAGACTTTCATGATATAGCAGTTCCACCATATGTGAAAATATATCCAGTTTGTGACTTAGCTTCATGTGGATCGGATAAAAATCCTGCATCCGAATACCCCACTAGAGTATTATCAGAATTTTCTTGATAATATAATCCAAGGTCAATGGTACCCTTTAGATAACGTAGAATGTGCTTAACACAATTCCAATGTCTTAAAGTGGGTGCAGAGCTAAATCTTGCTAGAAGATTAACAGAAAAAGCTATATCTGGTCTAGTATTATTAGCCAGATAAGTCAATGCTCCAATTGCACTTAGATATGGTACTTCAGGACCAAGTATCGTTTCACCCTCTTCAATTGGTCGAAATGGATCTTTCTTAGTATCAAGAGATCTAACGACCATTGGTGATGCTAATGGATGTGCATTATCCATATAGAAGCGTTTTAACACTTTTTCTGTATATGTGGATTGATGGATAAACGTTCCTCCACGGATACGTTCCATTTGCAAACCAAGACAAAACTTTGTCTTTCCCAAATCTTTCATCTCAAATTCTTTCTTCAAATATTCAGCAGTTTTATTGAGCTCTTCAGGAGTCCCAATTAAATTTAAATCATCAACATAAACTGCTATGATTGCAAATCCACTTTCGGTTTTCTTAATGAAAACACAAGGGCAGATATCATCATTCTTGTATCCTTCTTTCAAAAGATACTCGCTCAGTCTATTGTACCACATACGACCAGACTGTTTCAACCCATACAACGATTTTTGCAGTTTAATTGAATACATGCTTTTGGGTTTTGACTGCAATCCTTCAGGCATTTTAAATCCTTCGGGAATTTTCATAAATATGTCATTATCTTATGACCCATATAGATAAGCAGTCATTACATCCATAAGGCGCATATCAAGCCTTTGTGACACAGCCAGACTAATCAAAAATCTAAAAGTAATAGCGTCCATTACTGGAGAGTATGTTTCCTCATAATCAATTCATGGTTTTTGTGAGAAACCTTGTGCTACGAGTCTTGCTCTATATCTCGTAACTTCATTTTTCTCGTTTCTCTTTCTAACAAAAATCCATCTATATCCAACAGGGATTTTAGATTCCGGAGTTAAGGCTATAGGCCCAAATACTTTCCGGTTATCACAGGAATTTAATTCCCTTTCTATAGCTTCTTTCCACTTTGGCCAATCAAGTCTATGTTTGCATTCTGCAACAGACTTTAGTTGAGGATCCTCATTTAAAACATGAAGAGCTATATGAAAGGCAAATATATCATCAACAATGATATTTTCTCTCTCTAGTATCTGATGTAAATAATTTATTGAGATCTCATGATTTTCAGATACTTGTAATTCTTCAGGAATTACATCACTTTCATTTGATTGATTAGTCGTTTTCGTCATTGTTTGGTTTCCATCTTGCCCCTTTCTTTTTCTAGGCATAGAATCTTTGGAACCAACTGGTCGACCACGTTTTTGACGAATTTTGGACTCATTTGCTGCCAAAGCTATTTGTCCTTCAGGGACATCAATTTTAGCTGGAGTATT
Source organism: Salvia miltiorrhiza (assembly GCF_028751815.1). Classification (NCBI taxonomy): domain Eukaryota; kingdom Viridiplantae; phylum Streptophyta; class Magnoliopsida; order Lamiales; family Lamiaceae; genus Salvia; species Salvia miltiorrhiza. The sequence continues at coordinate 2,889,988 of NC_080392.1, read as the reverse complement.
TGCAGCATGTATGTGAGATTGTGTCACTTTTCTTGTATCTACAAAAGCATCAGGAATTTGATTTGCAATATTTTGCAAATGAATGATCTTTTCATTTTCTTGTTCACATTGATTTGTTCTAGAATCAAAATGTGATAAGTTTTTCTCATTTCAAGAGATTTCCTTGTGCTTTTCTGGATGTAGATTTATTCTTCATAATGTTGGAAATGTCATTTCATCAAAATGACAATCTGCAAAACGTGCAGTAAATAAATCACCTGTTAAAGGTTCTATATACCTTATAATCGATGGTGAATCAAATCCAACATATATCCCAAGTCTTCGTTGGGGACCCATTTTTGTTCGTTGTGGGAGTGCAATTGTGACTTGAACCGCGCAACCAAAAGTTCGTAAGTGAGAAACATCAGGTTCACGGCCAAAGATAATTTGCATTGGGGAGTATTCATGATTTGTTGATGGCCTTAGTCGAACTAATGTTGCAGCATGTAATATGGCATGACCCCAAACAGTAGTTGGTAGTTTTGATTTCATAAGTAATGGTCTAGCACTAATTTGAAGACGTTTAATAAATGATTTCGCTAAACCATTTTGAGTATGGACATGAGCTACTGGATGTTCAATCTCAATTCCAATAGCCATACAATAGTTATCAAATGCTTGAGATGTAAACTCACCAGCATTATCAAGACGAATTCTTTTAATTGAATTGTCTGGGAATTGAGCTCTTAATTTTATGATTTGAGCAAGTAGTCTAGCAAATGTTGCATTTCTAGTAGAAAGCAAGCATACATGTGACCATCTAGAAGAAGCATCAATCAATACCATAAAGTATCGAAAAGGTCCACAAGGTGGATGTATAGGTCCACAAATGTCTCCTTGAATTCTTTCTAGGAAAGATGGAGATTCAGTATTAACCTTCGTATATGAAGATCTAATAACTAACTTGCCTTGCGCACAAGCATCACATGGGAATTCCTTTGTAGAAAGAATCTTTTGATTCTTTATGTTGTGCCCATATGAATTATTGATTATTCGGCGCATCATAGTCGCTCCAGGATGTCCAAACCTATCATGCCAAAGCTTAAAGCTTTTTGTATCATTGAACTTTATGTTCATGACATGGTTTGTCTCAATTGCTTTTATGAATGTGTAATACATTCCAGAAGGTAGTGTTGCTAATTTTTCTTTTGTCAGCTTATAGCCTGAAACAAAAGAATTTATGCAAAGATATTCATTTCTACCTTTCACACAATTGTCTCGATGTGGTATCCATTATTACGGACATTATTGAAATTTAGTAAGTTCCTTTTAGACTTACTAGAGTACAGGGCATTTTCAATATCTAATTTAGTATCATTTAGCATAATGATACAAGCTCTTCCGGAGCCTTCAATGATGTTTGATGCACCTGATATTGTGTTAACATTATTTTCATCTAATGTCAACTCAAGGAAATACTTCTTCTTTTGAAGAATAATATGTGTATTTATTTTCCAAGACAAATATCACAAGATTTCATATGATATTAATGTATATATATTCATGCCTTGTTAAAAACCTCTCCGCAAAAACCCTATGGGAAAAATTCGGTAGAGGAAAAGAGTACAAGATATATATATTTACTCATATATTACACTAGTTGCCTCGTTAAAAACCTTAACTAAGAAAACCTCGTAGGAAAAAACTTAGTAAGGGAAAAAGAGTACAACCATTCGGCCTTTAGGGCCGTTTGACCTTCAAGGTCTAATTTTCAAAAGCATATAATATGGATTGCTCTTGAAGAGTATGTAATATCCTTCATGGAATATTGATTGTGCTACATCGGGAGCAACAATATGAATCAAATAGATAAAGATTCAAGGATATGTTATCCAAATATTTAATTTACTTGCTCTTAGAGCATGTAATATTCTTCAGGAATATTACTTGTGCTACTTTAATAGCATCAATTTAAGATCTTGAATGTAATATTCTTCAGGAATATTACTTGTGCTATTTAAATAGCATCAATTAATTTTCAAGATCATTTTAAAAAAATAGATTGTATATATGTAATATATTACAGAATATAATATATCAAAATTCGAAATAAGAGCATTAAAAAATTACGAAATTACAAATAGTTTGTAATGTATTCCATGGGCCATTACAAACAATTTTATGCTAAGAAAGCAATTAAGATTAACAACTCGTTTAAACACATTCTCAAATTCACATGCAATGAACAAGATTAAATCCTCATATAAATAATTATACGAAGATTCTCAACAATAAAAGACGTATTCAAGAAAAATAATGTCAGATTACAAGTTTTATATATATATAGATATATATATATATATATATATATATATATATATAAGTTTTATTTTCATTTATCATTGGTGTATTGTGTACGCATGCTATAGTCAAAGTAGTTAGGCGAAACAAAGAATAAAACAATAAGCAACCATATTGCAGATGTGCAAAGCAAAAAGATATCCAAAGATTTTGCTATTATAAGTTTAATCAACAACTGAAGAGCTTGATAATTGCCAAGTTGACTAAAATATAACAGATAAAATTATACCTCTAATCACGTCATCTTTGTCAAAACAGCAAACTTTGTCAGCTTCAAGTTGGATTTTTACCAATAAATCCACCCCACAACAGTTTAATAATAATAAAGAACTTTTAACTCAAAACATTTCACACACATGCCCTAGATATGCAAAAGCTTCAAGAACTACAGAATTACCAAAAATAAATAAAATTATGGCTTGAATTCTTCAAATCCCAAAACATGCAACAACCAAGTGCAGAAAATCGGAAAAAATAGATCAGCCCTCAAGCAATTCGAGTAAAATTGTAGCTTAATTACGCAACCAAGAAAAGAGGCGAAGTAGGAAGTAGTGTTCACATAATTGATAAGGAAGTGTTTCTTCCGAGCAAAAAGAATTTCAAGAAAAAGCCCATGAAGAAAGTGACTCACAGATTTGGATGGGAATAGCATTGGTAGATTTGCCAAGATTCCAGCTTTGAGCTTCTTCAGAAAATTGCATAGAAGCACCGCAGTGGTGAATTGTGCGTGTACAGAGAGAGAGAGATGAGAGAACTAGAACTATCGTGCTGATAACGTGTTATAAACTAGAGAGAAGCGAGATGTTATAAACTTGAGAGAAGCGAGAGAATAGATTAGTGAATGAAATGAAGTTCACAATACACCCATATTTATAGGTGTTAAACCAAGTGTGAACGTCCGGTGTGAACGTTCACACACGTCCGGTGTGAACGTTCACACACGTCCGGTGTGAACGGAGGATAGTCAACTCTGGCGGCTTGAAGATGTCAAGTGTTATTCTCCCTCTAGGTTTCTTGGTCAACACACATAAGATATATCTAGAAGATATATTTACAACAAACCTCCGATTGTAATTAGGTTTAACACATGTTGACTATAGGAGCTAAATTCAAACACGAAATTTCCACCAAAAGTCACCAAATTCAAACGTGGAATTTGTTTTCGAAGAAAGAAAAAGAAAAACACGTCATCTGCCACGTAAGCCACAACAAGACTTAATTGCCTCATTCTTTAATTAAACATGATAATTAGTGGTAGGCGACTAGCAAGAATCTCTTCCAAAGCCAAAAATTTGTGATAATAAATAAAAGCAATTGTACGTTGCCTATTGTTTCTACTAAAAGTATTTTCACGTCTTCGCATATACCTCGCTCAACTATCTATTTACACATCCATATATATATGCATAATTTCATCACCTCTTCTCCAAAAAAAATTAAAAAAAATAAATAAAAACTTCTCTTTATCGTTCTTCCTTGTAAATTTCTTTTTTCAAAGAAAAAAAAAATAAACATCTCTTTTTCTTGTCAGTCAGAGAAATTATTGAAATGGGTATTTCTGAGAAGAAAACCATGAAAATTATTATGTTGTGCCTCTGGCTGGCGACGATCTCCTTAATTTGTGGCCAAATTTCTGCTAACTTGCCAAAATTTGAGCATCCCACAAAAGGTGATGGAACTCTCAGATTTTTGGTTATTGGAGATTGGGGAAGAAAAGGAGAGTATAACCAATCTCATGTTGCAGCTCAGGTTTTCAAAATATTTTCATTTTTTATTAGATTGAATTTTGCTTTGTTTCTTTTCGATTATTAGGTGCTATGATGATATTCAACTTGATAATGTTTTATGTCCGAAACTTTCAACGTTTTTCATAAAGTGTCTGAAACTTTCGTTTTCTCCTAAAAATTCTTGAAATTTTGATATTTTTCATAAAATGTTCCGTTGTATAAAATTCAGTGACGGGAAAAATGACTTATCAAATTTTGTGTATGTTATACCTTCCATTTTGTGTTTTGCCATCTCACTAAATATAAATTATATAATGTAACTTATACATTGACACCAATATAATCTAACATACAATTCAAATTTTACTCTATTCCTATATATGGACATGACATGTGACAACATACATATATAAATATACGGTGTGGTTGCTTACAGTGAGATTTCTATCTTTTCGTAAGAAATAAAAATAACGAATAAAATCAATATAACTCACAAATTGTGTCAAATTAATATGATGACAATTTTGTCCCCTCCACAATTATCGAACTCGGAAGAGAATGCCTATTCATGCGTTACATTATTTTTTTTCGTATAAATTATTCACTTATTCGCACGTGTTCATACGCTTTCTCAATTCTCATAGCATTTAACATTCTGAACGAATTTTTTATTAGATGAATATAAATATACATGTATACATACAATAAAATTTGATTGATTTTGATGTGGATGCAGATGGGAAGAATTGGAGAAGAATTAGATATAGATTTTGTAATTTCAACAGGTGATAATTTCTATGATAATGGATTGCAAGGGGAGACTGACCCCAACTTTGTTGAATCTTTTACCAACATTTACACAGCCAAAAGCCTCCAAAAACCGTGGTATACTGGTAAATTTTCCTTCACCCAAATAAATACTATTTTAATAAATATCAATAAATAATTTAATGTATTTAATTTGTGAATGATACAGTTTTAGGCAACCATGATTACAGAGGTGATGCAGTTGCACAAATGAGCCCCATTCTTCAGAAAATTGATAGTAGATGGCTTTGTTTGAGGTCTTTTGTGGTTAATGCAGGTCACTTGTTTATTTTATTTTATTTTATTTTTCAAAATAATTGTTTTATTTATTTTTGGATTTCAATTTTTGTTGATATTTAAATGTTGTGTTATTTTAACAGAAGTTGCAGAGATATTTTTGGTGGATACCACTCCTTTTGTGACTGATTATTTCATAAACCCAGAACATGTATATGATTGGCGTGGTGTCGTCCCTTCAAAAAGCTACACTAGCTATGCGTTAAAGGTTGATATCTCATATGGTTATAATTGTCCGTAAAAAAATGAATTTTTATCGGGTTCTGATCTTGCATATAAACTTTAAAAGATAAGGTCATTATTGAACTTTCATCAAATTTACCTGATTTTGCATAATTTTGAATAGTGACTGCGATGTGCTATTACATACGTCGTTTTATTCACCTGTCGATTATGCCACATCAATTATTTAGCTAGCCATGTTAACATTAAATTTAATTAAAATTTCGATGGGTAGCAAAATCATATTAAAGCAATAGTTCGGTAATTATTACGCTGTATTTTAAAGTTTGTATGCAAAAAATTAAATATTGATGAAAGATCCAATTAGCATGCTATTTTTAAAAATTTGTATGTAAAATTAAAATTTGAAGAAAAAATGGTGTAGGATCTTGAGATAGCTTTGAAGGAATCAAGGGCAAAATGGAAAATAGTGGTGGGCCATCATGCTATTAGAAGTGTGGGCCATCACGGTGACACTACAGAGCTTGTAAATCTCCTTCTTCCGGTGCTTCAGGTATCCACTCCATTCAATATTTAATTTATTTATTGAATTGGAAAATCTTACTTATATTATAAAATTAAGATTTTAATTTAAAATTGACTGGAAAATTTTATAGTTGTAATACAATTAAATGTTTATTTGTAAATTATATTTTTCTTTTTATTTCCTTTTTTTATCTTCTTAATTTTTTATTATATTTTTTCTAAAATTTTGAAATTCGACTAATTATAAATATTCGATATGTACATAAAATTAAAGATCATGATAAGAGCTTTAATTTGATAATATTTTATATAAGTATTTGATGTAAAATGTAAAAATTATATTTATTTAAAGATATATTTTTTTAAATCTCTCTTATCTATTTTTGAATAAGTATATTTTTCAATTCTATTTTATTTTCATTTTTAACTTAATTATTCTTTTTTCCTTTTCATAGTATAAATATTTTATTATTGTAAATTCTTCTTTATTTTTTTTTCAATATTAAGCTCAAATATATTCAGTTAAAATTATTTTTTGTTATTATATTTATAAATATGATCATTGAGTTGGTATCAAATTTATATAAATATGTAAAAATATTTTCCGTGCATTACATAGGGTACAAATACTAATCATTATTTTTCTAATAAAATATAATTGAAACTTCAGGCCAATGGCGTCGACTTCTACATGAACGGCCACGACCATTGTCTCGAACAAATCAGTGACGACAAAAGGTATGAGAAAATTAAAGGAGACATGAGATGAGATTTTTTCTATATTACTATATTTTTATTTTTATTTTTTAAATAAATTGATACGTACCTCGGTTCATTTACAGTCCTATTGAATTTTTGACGAGCGGGGCCGGGTCAAAGGCTTGGAGGGGTGATGTTAAAAATCTGAGTCATGAAAACCTAAAATTCTTCTACGATGGGCAAGGGTTCATGTCAGTTCAACTCACAAATAGTGATGTGGAAATTACATTTTATGATGTATATGGTAAGGTTTTACACAGGTGGAGTAGGTCCAAGCAGCTTCTTTCAGATATGTAAATTTTTATGAGGTAGATTATTATGTGAAAAAAAGAAAAAGATATAAATCGGAGTCATATTTATATGTATAGATTTTTAATTTAATTATGATTGTCATTCTGAAAAAGAAGAAGAAATATATAGTAGGTTGTAAAATGCGTAAAGCATCAGAATGTGTTTTGTATATTATGTTGATAAAAATTATAAGAAGCAGATGTATTATTATTATTATTATTATTATTATTATTATTGGAGATTAAAAGAAAGAATTGGAGACTGAATCTCTCGTATATCTTCGTAATACTGCATGTCTGTAGTAGATATAATTCTTTTTAAGAAATTATATTAATAATTGTATATTGTGATATTAATAGCCTATTAGTTAGTACTAATTTTATTTAATTATTGTTTCAATTCAAATTAAAGTTTATTTTTTAATAAATTATACTCCCTCCGTCCCCCAAATAACTTTCTAGTAGGGACGACACGAGTTTTAAGGAAAAGTTGTTAAGTGTATTGATAGTGTGGAGAAAAAGTTTTATACTAGTATTGAAAGTGGTAAAAAGTGTTATATAATTAATATTGAGAATGGTGAAATGTTAAAAAGGTATTGTTAAGTGGTGGGGTAATGTCATAAAATGACTAGGAAGTTATTCGAGGACGTCCCAGATTCTCAAAAATGAAATATAGAAAGTTATTAATTTGGGGACGAGGGAAATAGATATTTTAAACTTTATAATAATCACATTTTACCATACATGCAAAAAGTATATTTGGACAAAAAGTATATAAAACATGAGCCAATACTTACAATACTATCAACAACATAATTTAATGACCAAAAATATGTTATTACATATTTCATACAAAAAGAAATTATGTAATATGTTCGTGCATGTATGTGTGTGTATATATATAATGATTTAATGAGATCCCTCATATATAATGAGATTTTAGATTGATTTATAGGTGTTGATTTAATATATCATATGACTGATATTTATTTGGAGAGAGAAATTTTTCACCTGGATTTGAATCCTGGAAGAAGCGAAAATTTTACTAATATTTTGAATATCGTTACTCAACACTATACACTGGCTTATTCATTAGTCTCACATCTCACGAAAAATAACAATCTCACTAGAACCTAACTATATAGGGAAAAAGTTCAATGGAAACACAAAGTTAGATAGAGAAAAAAGACGCACTTTGATTCGTTAGATCAATCTTGATCAAGGGCTGAAATTAGAAGTTAATATAATTAATATAATAATTTATTACAATAAAATTGGTAAGATTATAGTATCCCTAAAATTACTCACTTCCCTTTTTCCTCTCTCATCTCTCTCTCTCTCTCTCTCTCTCCCTTCCTCCCGTCCCTTTTTTCCTCTCTCTCTCTCTTTCTCTCTCTCTCTCGTCTCTCACACATAGAACACACACACACTGAACCCGCCGCCCCTTCTCCCATTCAAATTTCCGGCAAAGCAGCGGCAGGCGAGCCCACCGCCGCACACTCGACGCCCTCCCTCTTGCTCCAACTGGATCTCCCATATTTCTCGCGCCGTTAGTCACGCTCAACCGTCGCCCTTGCTGCCATTAACTGGAGCCCTAGCCCTACATCCTGACTTCTCTCAAATCTAGGCATTGGCGCTGCCCTACGTGGCGCTGTCTCCTTCCTCGACGACGGTGACCGCCTCCGCCTCCCTCCATGCTCTCTTTGTTCTCCAGCCCCGATTCGTCCCCACCACCACCGCCGCCTTCGATCGCCGCCGAGGTTCACTGACACTGACTCCATATCCTCCGCTCTCTCATCTGAACGACAGCCGTCGAACTTGTACATTCAACGATCATACATGTGACACATAGATATTTATAATTCAACAACCACAACAACTACATTCAACGATATATACATTTATAGTTCAACAACCACAATAATTACATTCAAAGGTGATCATAAATATTTTGGTTATATATACAAGTGTTTCATTTTTCATTGAAGCACAAAAATTTCATACTTATTTTGATCTCATTCAAAACTACTCACCTTTTCATTTAAGCACAACACACACAAAAAATGCCTGATGTTCATAGTTCACATAAAATTGGCGAAAAGTAGAAGCAATTCATTTGAAATTCGACAACAGATCCGATTTATGCGAGAGATGATTGTTATGATTGATGCAAACACAACAATGGCTCAAACTTCACAAGGAGAAACGGTCATAGAAAATATAGGGATCGATAGAGTGAAAGCGGCCATGATCACCTCGTTAGTGATTATTTATGTGATGAACCCATCTGCAATGAACATATTTTTTATCGTCGATTTCAAATGCAGAGAGATTTATTGCCAAGGTCGTTGACGTGACGAGAAACTACTCACCATATTTCATATTGAGGCAAGATGCAATTGGAAGGAATGGTCTATCATCCCTTCAAAAGTGCACTGCAGCTACCCGATAATTGGAATATGAGGCTCTCTATGACTCACTTGATGAGTACATGCGGATGGGTGAGATTACTATGTTGGAATGTATGCATGAATTTTGCAGGAGTATAATTGTTGTTTATGGTGATTAATATTTAAGGACTCCAAATGCAACATATAATCAACGTTTTGGTACAAATTCATGAAGAAAGATATGTCTTTCTAGGAATGTTGGGGAGCCTCGATTATATGCATTGGAAGTGGATGAACTGTCTTGTCGCTTACAAAGGGTACTATATACACGAGGCGATCACGGAGTTCCTACAATAGTTCTTCATGAAGGGGTGGCATCGACAAATTTGTGGATATGACATGCTTTCTTTGGTGTTGCCGGAGCAAGCAATGATATCAATGTTCTTCATGGGTCTCCATTATTTAATCAATTCCTTTAAGAAAATGTGTTGTTTGTTCAATTGATGGTGAATGGTCGGACATATAACAAAAGATACTATCTATCAGATGAAATCTATCCAACATGGGCTTCATTCGTTAAGAGTTATCCAACACTAGGATATCCATATAAACAATTTTTTTGAGTAGAGACAAGAGTATGCAAGAAAAGACACCAAATGAGCGGTTGAAGTGCTACAAGCTCATTGGACAATAGTTCGAAGTCCCGCACTAGCTTATTTCAAGGAAGATATCCGCTATAAATGCTCACATGGATTACTTTACACAACATGATCATTTTAGGACGAGGGTGAAAAATCGAGCAATTGGTCTAAAGAAGATGCAACTTTTCAACAACAAATATGAATGAGTACTAATAATCGAGAGCGTATGAAAATTATCTCAAAATCACAACAATTTAACAAATAAAGAAACTCATCTTCAATTTCAACGTGATTCGACACAACATATTTTGGTACAATTCAATGCAACTAATGCTTACAATTAAGTAATACTATTAGTTTGATTATTATATTTATGTAATTTGAATTATTATATAATTATAAAGCTTGTTTATTTTATTATATTAGATAGTTAAATATAGAATTTTAAATTAAATATATAACCAAAACATGTGAATAGTATTTAAATAATAATACAAATAAAATTAATTGGCAAAAAAATATATAGATATATAAAGATAGTGTATATTATAGTGGGAATATCAAAAGGTTCGAATTTGGTTTACTATAGAGAAAAAATCAGGTGAGCTCTCAAAGCCGACGTGACACTATCGTGACATTTTGGAAGCTGAAATTGCAGTTATTTGTTGGAGAAACCCTAAGTTATGGTGTAAATAAATAAAGATTACTTGTTTATGGTGTAAAGTAACTTGAGCACGAGAATTAAGAAGAGTTAGTGACTTTAATTATTTCTATTTTTAGAAAGTGTCATTATAAGTAAGATAATAATTAAAAAGGAAATTATGTCATTATAAGTGGTACGGAGAGGGTATTATTTTTCGAACTTATTAATTATGTCCTTATTTATTTAAGTAAAAAAATGAAATGAATTAAGTAGTAGTATTAATTATTTAAAAAAAATACTTTCTGCTCCGATAATTATTATTATGATTATTATTTTTATAAAAATAGAAAATTATAAAATTAAGGTAAAAAAAGCTTAAACCAATCGCCTCAGTCGCATATATATGAACAACTGGGACGGCGGGACTTCCACCCGACACATGTCAGTATATCAACCGCCATTAACGAGATGTGCGTGTTTTTCTCGCGTCACCTTTATCTCTCTGCTCCGCAATTTTAGAGATAGAAAAAGTAAATTAAACGACGACTTTTACTCTTCCATTTCAGGTTATCCAAATTCTCAATATCATCAACATTCTCGATGCATATCACCCTTTTTGGAGGAAAAGGAGGTGTATTTTTAGGTTATTCAAGAACTACCGAATTTTTTCTCCAACCATTTCGGATTCTGCAACAGTGTGTGAAAACAAAGAATTTGAAAAGGGATAAAGAATTTGAAAACCCCTTTTTGATTAAATCATTCAAAAATTGATTGTAACTCCTCAAAATTTTCTAAACTGTAGAATTCAAATCTTGCATATTTTTTCCGCATCAAAGTTGAATTTTTAGCTACATTTTAAGTGATCAAAACCAAAAGAAGGCCTTCTCCAACAAAAAAATGGCGGAAGTAGACAGCGGCAGAGCCGCCGTAATGTTGACGTCGGGGGCGAGCGGGAGAATCAACACGTTGTTTTCTCTGAGCGTATGGCAAAGTTTGTGGCTCCTGATCTATGCATTATTCTTGATCTTCGTGCTGCCATTTCGGGGGTGGCGGAAGTGCATGGCGTCGGAGTCGGCGGACAAGGGTGGCGGTGCGAAAGAGGAGAAGCTGTCGGCGCCGCCAGGAAAGGTGGTGAGGATGCCGATGGAAATGTTGCCGAGGAAGAGCGTTGTGGACAAGGAGGTAGCGGCGCGGCGGGTGATAGCGATTAAGAGGGTGATGGAGGATGATGGTGGTGAAAAGAGCTTGAGGGAGTTTTCCGTGTTTGTTTCTTGCAGAGGTGACACAATTTTTACTCAATCTTGGACCCCTATTAAAGTTCAATTCAGGTAAAATTCTCATATTTTTTACTGTGATTTTCCTTTGTTTATTGGTAAAATTGTTTTTTGTTTTTGTTTTTACTTTTCTGTGAAGTGGGCTTTGTTTAATTTTATTCTTTCTTGAATTTTTTCAAAGTTGGATTATTGGTTATATTTAAGTTCTTTTTCATTTACTATTATCCTAGCTTCCACTTTAAATAGCTTCCAATTTACATTTTGTCTGAAAAATGTTAGTTTTTCTATGAAGAGAGCTTAATCTTGATTCCTAATGCTTAATTGAATAGACAGAGATAACAAATAATTTCCACATGAGCTTGTTTCTCTAGTTTCATTTGGTAGTTCAAGAGTTTTAGATGCAATGCAACAACTCGCAATGTTGCTATATTGACGTGTTATACATTGACATCATTGTTGGTTTATCTAGATATCATAGTAATTTCAAATGAGATGAGATTTAACAGCAGAATAAACAGGCGAAATAATTATTTTGGTTACGTTTTGATTGGATCACGCCCCAAGAGTCGCAATAAACCAAGTTGCTATTGTGAAAGTGACCTTTTATCTGCAACAAGATAGGACATGGGTTGATGGAAGATAAGGTATAGGAATATATTAGCACTGCAACTTGAGCAAATGTTGTTGTTCCAATTGCCAATTGCATCCAAAAATTCATTCTCTGCATGTTATGAATCATTCTTCATCTTCAAAGTCTCGATAGAAAGGCTTAGTTATGTGAGGACTACGTATATCCCGATGTGATAATGTGATAGAAAAGGATAAAAGGCTATAACCTTATTTTTTTTTTCTTAATTGAATTGACTGGTGTTAATTATGTTATGTTGGCTCAACATTTGTTAGGTTGTCCATTGAAACATCTCTTTGGATGTCAGTGATCATTAGTATCTTTGTTTTTCCGGACTTCATTCTCAAAGTTACAAAGTGAAGCTAATGGATCAATGATTGAAGATTCTAGGGTAGTTTATTGTACTCCCCCCGTCCCATTTCAAATGACTCAATTTCTACATTGGGTTGTCCCATTTCAAATGACCCAACCCAAATTTAGAAATAAAATTAGACATTTAACATTACTTTTTGGATTGTCCCACCATCACTTTATACATTTATCACACATTTCTTAATCTATGTGTACAATTTTTTTGGGTCATTTGAAGCGGGGCATAGGGAGTATATTTTGTAACAACTTGTGTGCAAGTGCATTGAATATAAAAGCTAACTCATTGGGTGAAAGTTGAGTATAAAAATCTCATACTCCGCAATATGGTCCAATCTATTAATTGTCTTGTGGCTCTTGCAAAATTTACATACAATATTTTCTTAAATGAAAATGAAAGAGGGCAACTGTTGGTGCAACGATGACCTATCTGATTTTGTTTATACTGATTTTCTTATTAATAATTGATTATAACATGGGAATATTACATGCACGTTTCTTTTTTATTGCCTTGTGCGAATAATTTCATTAATTATTTTCAACATTAATTGTGGAGAATCTAGAGCTTGTCTAGAGGATGCATCCATGATTATATTACTTCATTTCTTCCTAGTTGATCATTTATTTTTCCTTCCAATATGTATGCAAATTTCAGGATGAAAAGTTGATTTTAAACGTGATTTTGATGTGTAGGGGAGTGGTTGTTATCTTGCACGGCCTGAACGAGCACAGGTTTGTATGCTACAAATGTAGATTATCTAGATGCAGTTTACTGTTTATATTCTTCTAATTGTTCGTGACCTCTGTGCACTTCTTTGACAGTGGGAGGTATGATGATTTTGCAAAGAAACTCAATGCAAATGGCTTGAAGGTTTATGGAATGGATTGGATCGGTAAGTGGAGAATATGTGATAGAAGTTTGTTTGATTTTTAAAGAAATAATTGTCCAACAAGAAAAAAAAGTTCCAAATAATTGATGCATTTACACCTTTTATTTTGAAGGATTCGTAAATAAGATGCGCAGATTGTTCAAATTATTGTTTATTCTTGCTCAGAGATTGTCATTTAGCTGCTTCATGGTTCTGTATTTAACCATTATCTGGGAGAGAGAGAGATGAATTGCTTCAAAGAGACTTCAACTTCTTGCAGTTACCTAAACTTAATTGCTTACAGCTTTCTGTCCCTACATTGATAGGCCAACTTCTTAGGTATTCGTGAATGAGAACTATTCTTTCACGTTAAATGTGGTTTAATACGTTGAATTCAAAATGGAACAGATCCAGTTGCTAACCTGCATCAAAATGTATTATGAACAAGTAATAGTCTGACACATAAGTTGGCCTCCAAGTGCTAGATTTTCTATTATTGAATTTAAATGCAGTGTTGTACCTCACACAGGACATGGCGGAAGTGACGGACTTCATGCTTACGTGCCTTCTCTCGATTATGCAGTTAACGATATGGTAAGCTCTTGATGTTGAGCAAGCAGTTGGTGCAAACTAGCTGTTTCATAGAGCTATTTAATTGTGTTTGATGTTTTATACTTCATATTGTATGCAGAAAATGTTTCTCAACAAGGTTTTAGCTGAGAACCCGAAATTACCCTGCTTCTGCTTTGGACATTCTACCGGTGGAGCAATAGTTTTGAAGGTGATAATGATATCTGATAAGATCACTTATTAACTTACCAAAACTCATATGTTTATGTCTTATGATGTTATCTTGTGCAAGAGCAGGCAGTTCTCGATCCAAAGGTCGAGCAACGTGTAGCTGGTGTCGTGTTAACCTCACCGGCCGTTGGAGTTTAGCCATCCCATCCTATCTTCGCTGTAAGAACCCTTCTTCCTAGACTTCATCAACTACAATGAATTCCACACCAACAACATCATGACCTTTGTGTCTTTGGTCACAGGTGCTCGCTCCCGTTTTTGCCTTCTTGTTGCCAAGATTTCAGTTCAGCGCAGCAAATAAGAGGGGCATCTCGGTCAGTAGAGATCTGGAGGCGTTGCGAGCCAAGTATTCTGATCCGCTGGTGTTTACTGGATCAATACGGGTGAGAACAGGCTACGAAATCCTCCGCGTCACTGCCTACTTGCAGCATAATTTGAGTCGTCTGATGGTGCCGTTTCTCGTCCTCCACGGCACGGATGACTCGGTGACGGACCCTGAGGGCTCCCGAAAGCTCCACCGAGAGGCATCCTCGAGCGATCGAACAATTGAGCTTTACCAAGGATGCTTGCATGATCTGCTCTTCGAACCTGAGAAGGAACAAATTATAGAGAGTATCATCACATGGTTGAATGCTAGGCTATGATCTTGGGACAATTAAGTGAATCAATCAATTAATTGGTAATAAATTTCATGGTCCTTTGATCATGTACTTCCTTAAAACTTGCCTTAATTATCAGACACTTTGGGTTATTCTTTAGTTTAATTTAATTTTGAAGGTAGTTCCCATGAATTGGTTGGCCAACTTCAAGAAATTGCTATTTCACCTCTTAAAAGACTACTGAAAACAATCAAACCGAATATGAAACTTCATCGCATTTTAGGAGGGGAAATGTCTAAAAATGGGCATACAAATGAAAAGTTTCCAAAAGAAAAAAAGTTAATGTTTTATGTCTCAAACTTTCAGCATTTTTCATAAAAAATCTTGAATTTTCGTTTCTCCTGAAAATCCCGAACTTTCAGTTTTTTTTTATATAATGTCCCGTTAAGCAAAATTTGGTGATGGAAATATGATAAAAAATTTCCAAACTTTCAGTATTTTCCAACAATGGTGAGCCTCAAAATATTTCATCCGGTGAAATAAAATCATCTTTTCGTCAACGATTGTTGTAATAGCAGGACATTTTATGAAAAAAGCTAAAAGTTTGAGGTTTTTTAGAGAAAACAAAAGTTCGGGACATTTTATGAAAAACGTTGAAAGTTCGAGACATAACACACTATTAACCGCAAAAAAAAATATCATAGTTTTTTTTGCTATAATAATAATAATAATATAATGCATTTTGTCTTTTAATGATAGAAAAAACAAGAATAATTACTAATTAGAATTAGAAAGAACGTTTAACAATTTTATTTTTCAAATAACGTTTAACAAATTCTTATTCTCACATACCTTGATTTTTTAAGTATGGTTTGCCTCTTTTCTCATCATAAAGAAAAGGAAATTTAGGTGCTTTCAATAACAAAAATTTATTCTTCTCAATAAATAATTAACATATTTTTATCGATGCTACTACTTATAGTGAAGAAAGAAAGCAAAAAGTTTAATACTTTTATTTATCCATAGAATTAGAAAGTCGCAGGTCTCGTAGCGATTTCTTAGCTGGACATTGAATAAATGTGTGCCGTGCGTGTGTATATATATATATATATGTATATTTATTTAATTTCTTGTTCGGACAAGCAAAATGCATTAAAATCAACAACTATTCAACAGTCAGGTGACTTTCTATAGAATCCAATTTTCTCCAAAATTTCCAAACCCTCATCACTTTTCTCTCTCTAAGAACTAGGGGTTTTCCTAATTCTGCATTAGGGATTGCTAATTGGACTGTGCGCACGCATTTACCCATGGATTTTCACAGCAAGAAACTCATTAATGACCCAAACGGTTACGATTGTTCTTCACTCGCTACTCTTTTTGATTTTCTGTTTGCGATTTTTTTTTTCTGGTATAATTTGTTCGTACCCATTTTGGTTCTGCATTTTCGTTTTCGCGACTTTTTGGTGAAATTCTTCATTGTGTGATTCTATGCTTTTGTGGAGGTTTATGGAAGTGTGCGGATTTGATGCATGCATTTGCACTTGAATTTTGTGTCGACTTTGACTTTTTTGGTTTCGGTTGGGAGAAGCCATTTGCGGATTGCGCTTTATGTCGTATTGGTTGTGTAGATGTTACACTTGTGAATTATAACTGGTCAATTCCATTACCTGTACAATCGCACACATTCTTCTGCGTATGTGTGCAAATTTGTGTTAGAAACTACTCTTAATGTAGTTCACTAAGTGCAGCTTCTACGAGATTAGTTGGTTTTTTGCATGTATTGGAATTCGAAATTTTTCTTTTCATTTTCATGTTGTTTAACTGATGTTCTTCTTGAATTCTGAGTGGAATGCACTAGTGCTAATGTGCTTTGTGCTGATTGAAATGCTGTAGATCATGCTTTTAGAGTTGTACGTTATTCGGCTGGCCTGTAACTGTGACCCAGATATTGGTGCTTGTGTGTAATTGATTTTAGTGTAGTGGAATGTATCTTTTTCTTCCAATATTTGGGGATTGGATATACGTTTGATCGTTTTCAGCTTCGTTAGAGATGATTAAGAGATCTGCCTGTTATTTAAGCTGGCCCAAGATACATGTTCTATTTCCATTACAGATTAGTGCATTCAGGATTTTATTTAAGTAATTCTTGTTGCAGACGTCGTGACAGAGTTCATTGAGGGTCTGGTTGAAACCTATCCTGGGTTGCAGTATTTGGATGGTTTCCCTGATGTAAGTAACTGCATGAGAAAATATCTTATCCTGCTTCAATGAGCACGGGTTATATGCATTGTTTTCTAATTGGTATACATCTTTTTATGTAGGTAAAAGTTGTATTACGTGCTGATGTTTCTGGTGCCACTTATGACAAAGTAGCCGTAATATCAGGTACTAGACATCGTTAGCTGCTTGTTTTTGTTTTCAGTTATTGTTGTTAGATATTTATATAGCAATTTGCAGATGATATATTCCGTGTTTGACTAGTAAGCAAAAGAATATGACTATATGAGTATCTATACATTTACTTGGTTGTGTGATGCAAGTCATCGAGTGATGACTGTATCTCGTCCTTTATTATTTATTATATCTTATTGTAGCTTAGATCAATGTAAACTCGAGTATTCCTAGATGCCAGTAAAAGGACTTGACCATCGCTACTAAATTGAATTTTTGTTGTTTCTTTTGATTCACATTTGGAAAACCAGTTAATATTATTGCCCTGGACACCTATACCTTTTGATTCACTTTTGTAAAGGACACCTATACCTTTTGATCAACAAAATCAGATGACTTTTACCATAAAAGAAGTAAATAATTTTGATGAGAAAATCCTATGGTTTCATGAAGATATAAGAACGCCTCTGTTCCACTTGCTCTTGTTTTTGTACTATAGTGGGAAATCATATTTTGCTGTCACTTTACTTGATCCGTTAAATATTGATTGGAGTAGAAGGAAGTAATAATTTTTATGATCCCACGAGGGGAAATAGATAATTCAATGTGGGAAATGGCTTATGACAGACTGTTATTTTAGACGCCAAACTTATTCATTTGATGGCATTAATAAGGACTCCAAGCTGACTCACTATTAAGAGCTCAAATTTTGATTAGAAGTTGTATAAGCATGCTGGTGAACCTGATGAAAGTTGCTTAACACATAGGAGGTGGAAGTGGTCATGAGCCTGCTCATGCTGGATTTGTTGGAGAGGGGATGCTTACTGCAGCAATCTGTGGGGATGTTTTTGCCTCCCCTCCTGTTGACTCCATTCTTGCAGTATGCAGAGTTTTAATTTGCTTATAGATGACATCATCACTTCTTTTGTAGTCTATTTCGTTGTTGATTGTTTTTTTAGCTGATCATGCTAAATCTTTTGCATTAGGGCATCAGAGCTGTGACTGGACCTTCAGGGTGCCTCCTGATTGTCAAGGTATCTGTTAATGAAGTTCCCACGTCTCTTGTCAAATTTACGATAACTATTTGCTATCAACATATACTCATTTATTCTGTATCGTTATTTCACTTATGCAAATATATTGAGCCTGTTAGTGGATATTTCAAGGTTTTGTTTTTTATGTGTGTGCGGGTGTGTCGTGTTCAGTTTTTATGATAAAATCTTGTTTTATTTCTTTACAGAATTACACTGGGGATCGCTTAAATTTTGGATTGGCAGCCGAGCAGGCTAAATCTGAAGGTTATAAAGTGGAGGTAAGTCCCTCTTTATATGCGCAGGCATGCAGCTTATGCTTAAAATTTGATGGTTAGCTGATACGGGAATACAAGGGTTGTGTTAACAGATGGTAATTGTTGGTGATGACTGTGCTCTACCGCCTCCGAGAGGCATAGCTGGGAGAAGAGGTTTAGCTGGAACTATTCTTGTTCATAAGGTTGTTTATATGTCTTCTTGATCCACCATTTTGATCTTTGTTATCTTTCTTATGGTCATGCTAGCCAGTTTTAGTTTGCTTATATATTTTCAATATTATTAATTGTTGTTGAACAGAAGCATTTCATGCTGATGTTGCAATTATGTCAGAAGTTAATTAAATTATCTTGTAAACTATCGAAATTCAGAGTTTTGGGGCTGCATTGCTACACTGGTTGTCATTCATTACCCAATCTCTCTAAATAATACATTTGAGAAGCGATATGTACTTCTGTTTCTAATTTTGCAATCTCAAATTGTAAATCACAGATTGCTGGAGCAGCAGCTGCTTCTGGTCTCTCTTTAGAAGAAGTTGCTGCTGAAGCTAAACGAGCATCAGATATGGTTGGCACAATGGGTGTCGCATTGTCAGTCTGCACATTGCCTGGTCAAGTGACTCCAGATCGTTTGGGCCCTGGCAAGATGGAGCTTGGCCTTGGAATTGTAAGAGGTTACTTTTGAATATATTTATATTGATTGGAAGAACAATTACTTTGGTTAGGAATGCTTCAATTTTTCAGCCATTTGAATATAGTGACAGTGGCTGTGCATACGGCATCTTAATCAGATGCATATTGACATTGATCCTTTGACTTGGAAAATTGTTGTTATGTTTCTAACTAGTTGACACTGTTTTCTGATCCATTAATTTCTACACAAGAAATTGTGCATAAGATTTTTTGTCCTCATAGGCCATAGCTGTAGTAAGCTTCACTAAATCAGCAGCTACAGTAGAAGGAAATTTGACAAAGTCACTGGCTTACTGCATATTGATGTCACATGTTTGGAAATTGATCAATATTTACTGCTTGTCTTTTAGCATGGAGAACCAGGTGCTGCTGTGGCTGACCTCCAACCTGTTGACATTGTGGTCTCTCATGTCCTAAAGCAAATATTGTCAGCGGTATGCAAGTAATTATTAACATTTATTTTGTTTATTCTAGTTTGCCAATAATAGATCCTTTCGAAGACTTTGTCTGTGTTGGATGTCATCTCCTGATCCTAGTGTAAAACATTGTCTTTCCTGGTTTATGTAGGAAACAAATTATGTTCCTATTACACGTGGTAGTAGAGTTGTACTGATGATTAATGGGTAAGTCTGTAGCCTAATGTCTCTTTCTATTATGTCACGTGCTGTCCATGTTCCTATTTATTTTAGTTTTAATCGCTTTCCCCCTATTAAACTTTTTCAATGGTTGGGAATGCAGATTAGGGGCCACTCCTCTTATGGAACTGATGATTGCTGCTGGAAAGGCTGTTCCTGGACTGCAGCTGGAACATGGACTGGCTGTTGAGAGAGTATACACCGGGTCATTTATGACTTCTCTCGACATGGCAGGTAAGTCCATGCTGACCAATGTATGCTTATGAGAATGACTAGTTTATATTATCATTTTTATTATTTTCTGTTACAGGATTTTCAATCACTGTGATGAAGGCAGACCAAGCAATTTTGAACCGGTTGGATGCCCCAACTAGGGCTCCAAATTGGCCTGTTGCTGTAGATGGTCAGTCTCATGCCTGTGCATTCATGTGCTGCGCACTAATTTAGAGATATTTATTTGTCAATTGAAATTGACTTGTAACCGAAATAGTTATGTAATGTTATAATGCTCTCAGGTAACCACCCACCTGCAAAGATCCCTGTTCCTGTTCCACCATCTCGTTCTAAAAAGAATGATGAGGTATGCTGGACCTGTATACATTCTTTGGGAGCTTCAATATCTTATTATAGGGTACACCGTACACCCATATACGGAAGTTCTTGAAATTGCTCAAGCTGTAATTAAGTAATAAATAAACAATGTACTTTCTTAACATAGGATGCTATGATAGTTTATTTTCATTTCCTCTCTTAGCCAAAATTCTAATGTACCTTGTGCATATGGCTATTATACACGAAAAAATTCCACTTTTAATATAAATGTTATGCCAGTCTCAGACCAAAAAATACTATACCTTGGACAACATAAACTAATTATAACAACCTGCCATAGACAAAATATAGGTCGGTGTTGTCTACTTTTTTAAGTTAAAATATAAATATATAAGGTCAGTATGAGATTTGCAATTCAAAGAACTGCCAGTGTTTGTGATCTATGGATGACTACTTTTCTTTGTGAATGAAACAATAGCTAGTTGTATCCTGGATTCATTCTTGATGCAGGACAGTCTTCGTTTACACATTTTTATGAGCCTCATCGATTTGTTGGTTCTTGTTCTGGTTAGGTATCGAGTCGGCCTGAACAGCTAAGTCCTCTGGGGCATATTCTTGAAGTGGCCATTGAAGCAGCAGCAACTGCAATTATCAATCTCAAGGACAATTTAAATGAATGGGACAGCAAAGTTGGTGATGGTGACTGTGGATCAACTGTAAGTGTGAATTATTATGTCTTTTTAAAAATGTGAATCTGGATGATCAAGTGATTCCAATTTCATCTGATATGGTAGATGTCTAGAGGTGCTTCAGCCATTCTTGAAGACATGAAAAAGTTGTGAGCCTCTTTTTCTCCATCTCTCCTCTTTCTCCTTGTGACATAGTGGCGTTTTTGGTGTGCTAAATGCTAATCAACATACAACATTGCATTGTGACCAGTGTTTTTTGCTTTACTCTGAAATTGAATAGTTGAAGTTACACTTTTTTCTTTTCTTTTTTCTTGTATGTGTACTTGACATCTATTGACAAAGCCTCGTTTTGGTCTATGGCAATCCTCTCTAATTCCAGAGTGTATTGATTGTATCATTACACCTTTCAGTTTCTTACTCTGCATTTCTTCTGTATTCTACTTTCCAGTTATCCTCTGAATGATCCTGCTGAGACTGTCGCTGAAATTGGATCTTCTATAAGAAAAGTCATGGGAGGAACAAGTGGCATCATGTATATTCCTTTCAAATCTTCATTTCTGACACTGTACTTGGTTATGGATGTTGTTTAATGTTTATCAATAATGACTGAAGACTTTCATATTGTTTTCTTTTCACAATAATAGATACGATATTTTCTTTAAGGCGGCTTATGCACACCTGAAGGCCAATAGTCATGCTGGCATCACAGCACTACAATGTGAGATGACTGAATGACATATAGCTTTTACATTTTGACTTGTGCATCCGACACTATGATTACTCCGAGCTTCTCGATATAGGGGCTGGTGCGCTTGAAGCTGCAATTGCTGCAGTCAGTAAATACGGTGGTGCCAAAGCAGGTTACCGGACTTTATTGGATGCTCTCATTCCAGCATCATCTGCCCTTAAAGAGGTCAGAAGCTGCGTACCTTCTCCATTTAATTTGAGCTTAGATCCAAAATAGTTTAGTTAAAACGGGAGGCTTTATGGACAGAAATTGGCATCTGGAGAAGATCCTGTTGAGGCATTTGTTTTTTCCGCTGAAGCAGCTGTTACTGGTGCTGAGTCAACTAAAAACATGCAAGCACAGGTGATTATCTGTCATGAGCTTTTCTTTTCGTTACATACCGTAGTACTGTGCTGACTTTGCAAGAAGTTTAAAATAAAGAAAAGATGACCTAAAAACGAAGAAACCCAGTCACTAACGAGCACGGGTTTGCAGGCGGGGCGGTCATCATATGTGTCGGCTGATATTCTAGCATCGGTTGCAGACCCGGGAGCGATGGCTGCAGCGTGTTGGTACAGAGCCGGGGCGTTGGCTTTAAAGAGCAAGTTCAAGGGTTGATGAGTAAGGTTAGAGGCATGTATCCTTGCGGCATCCTTTTTTTTGTTCTCGAGGAGGAGGGGAATTTTTGTTGAGGATCAGCTTTCCGCTTATGCAACAGTTTATGCATAAAGCTGAGAGAGCGTTAAATTCATCATGTATTGTTCTCACATGTGTTACTATCACTCAACTGCAACAACTATCATTCAATCTCTTTTACTTCATTTTAAACAAATTTTGTCATTGAATAGGGTATTGTTTTTCATTACTTCTGATAAACTAGAGAAATTGAAGAGACAATTAACCAAGGTCTTGTGCATTTAATGAAATTCGTTAAAAACTGATCTTATGTTTACCACTATAATCCTAACTTGATCCTCTTACTTTTTGCTGGTTAAAATGGACATTTAACTTTAGTTTTTTTGTTTAGACGAATTTACTCGTCATTTTTATTTATAGTTGTAGGGTCTATAAAATTTCATTCACGTTTAGAGTGTGATTCATACTCTATTATTAACTTCACACATTTTATTAAAATTTGTGTCGTCTATAATGTGATAAAATTTTGTGATACGAGGGAGTATATCTTTTACTATTATAAATATATGCCCTTGCAAATTTTGATAAACCTATTGTAATATCATTATTTAGTTTAAACTCTAGAATATCTTAGTAACTAGTACATCCTTCTGTGAATCACGATATATTTATTTGTTTTTAAAATTTTAAATTATGTAAAAATATTAAAATATTATTATTTATGAATTAGATTAATTGATTACAAAAAAATATATTTTAATTTGAATATTAATATTTAATTTAAAATTGTGTATAATAACAATATTATCAACGTAATGAGTATATATTAAATTTAATTAGTATTGTATAAGTAATAATTATATAAGTATAAGTGACAATTAAATTTATAGATTGTAAAGCGAACAATTTAAGTCAATCTCATTTTGAGCAACTAATACTAAACCATCAATATAACAAACTTAATAGTCCTAATTTAATATACAATTTTGGGCTCTTAAAAATTCAAACTGTATTATTAAAAGTTTATATTTAAAAAACTGCCCATAACAAATGTGTTTATCTAAATAAATAAATAATTCATATACATAATTAAATAAATATATTTAATATTCTAAATTATAATTTTAATATATATAACTAATTGTTTATTTACAAATTCACATTAAGATTAATACTACAAATTTCCTTCTCTTTTAATTGCATTAAAAACTACTACTATAATTTAAGCTGCTATTTCAAGCAATAAAAATTCAGCCATACATCTCAACGATAGTGCCCAATTATGCATGACAAATGATGAACTAAAGAATAGCTCTCTCTCTCTCAAAAAAAATGATGAACTGAAGTTTATTTATCAAAAAAATGTTAGCAAAAGTGAACATATACACGCCTTCACAAATTGAGCAACTCTTAACTTGCTAGTTGGAAACATTAGTAGAAGATGTGCTCATATTTAGTTGCTTCATTCTCAAGTCATCCTAACCTTGCTATTTAGTGATATGATATCGTCTCCCCCGGCTCGCCCTCCACGTCTCGTTGCAAGTCAGATATAACAAGCCATGGCTGATATTCCTCCTCGTTCGCTTGAATTCTAACAGTCAGCAGCTAAAAGGCTCCGAAAAAAGTGGCGATCCCAAAAACAATGAATAGAACTCCACCAACATATCCGACCTGATTGTAACACGAGCCAAGATTCAGAATGACTATTGAACCATTGTTATTAACTGGGATGGTTTTGATAGGTTTACCAGCTTTTCGGAAATGTATTTTGCAAGAAACGCGCCTCCAAGTATTGCAAGAGATGTCGCCATCAGGTGTCCTATGATGGCTCCACTTGCAACTCCCCATGGAGACTAGTAGTGTATAACACAGTCAACAAAACTTTCTTATTCTGTTAGGTTTTTGGAGAATGGCAGAGTTTGTGCAAAAAGAATTTCGACAAGTTAATACCTGTGCTGCACCGAGGGCTATCGTTGCCAGCATTGAGCGATCTCCCCATTCCTGAAAGGTAAGTTAGGTAACATTTCTAAGAAACATGAAATCTTTGGTTACACATATTTGAGAAAATTTCTAATTAACAGACGTAACATGGAAAATCGAGCATATATATCTGTACTTCTTGAAATAGGTTTAATGCAGTTAGGTCGAGATTGAGTTGGTAACAGGCAGCTATTCCCTCCATCCCCTAATTTCATGCCCCTTTGAGAATGACACGAGTTTTAATAAAATGGTTGAACGTGTTATGAGTAGAATAAGGGTCCCACCTTTTTTAGGGTGTTAAAGTGAAGAAAGTGGAGTGGAGTAAGGGTCCCACCTTTTATGGGGCTGTGTGGAGTAATTTTTACTAAAAGTAGAAAGAGGCATGAAATTGGGGGATGGACTAAAACGGCAAAAGGAGCATAAAATATGGGACGGAGGGAAGTATTACTTTGGCTAAGAATCTATTGTAACGTCTAGAGAGGGTTTGCCTGAGTATTATGCTTTTCCGTTTCTCATGTAGCTACGAGCAAAACTAGAGGATGTAATGGAAAAATGATGAATGCTTTATCACAAATAGAAAAAACAGATATATATATATATATATTGAAATTGCAATAGAGGAAAATACTTACAGCAAAAAATACAAGGCTGAATGACTTCCAAATAACTTCAAGGGGATTTGATAGTTTTTTTGAGGCCTGCCAGTGCATAACATGTTAGAAATTCAAAACAAGCTCAGATAGAGGGATAGACCAAAAGGCATCACATTCCATAGAAAAATATTCGAGATGAATCGAGACAATAGCTATGAGCAATTGTGCGATCAGAAGATTCTCCATGAGAATGCTAATGAAAAAAAAATTCACCTTTTCCTTCACAAGCTCTTCAGCTTCAGCAAATTCGTCAGATTCCTGATTGCTCGGCTCCCCGGTTTTAGCTACTGCAGAAGGAAGGTCCCATGCATCTTTAATTGATTTAAGACCAAAGAACACCAAAAGGGTTACGGCAGCATACTCTCCAATCGGCAAAGCTGTTCCAAGATTAGCAGACTCTAAGAATCCTCATGGCAAAAAAGAAATAGTTGTATTTAACGAATGCCCACCATGTCTATTTACAATGAAGTGTCATATATTTATGATTTTCCAGATTTAAGATATTTACACACACACACACACACACAAGAAAAAAAAGGATTACATTAAGAATCAATTCTGGTTTTATAAGAAATTACTCACCCATTTTGGTCTCTTCGCATTTGATTGTGTGAAAAATCTAATTGTTTCAGATAACATGATTCGTATATGACATGTATGCCTAGACTAACAAATGACTATATAATGGCTGGGGGCAGTTGGCAAGAACTATTTCTTACTTGTCTGAAATTGAGCAGGCACTGAGTGAAATATCCGACCAATTATGACGGATAGGACAGTCATAAGCGACAGTGCACCCACTGACCCGAGAAGGACCTGGTCACGATTATGAAGAGTAAGTGTGCAATGTTACTTCCCATCACATGACAAGAATTCGTATTGGTTGAGCATTAAGTTCTTAGGAAATGCTAACTTATAAGCCATAGGGCCATACATTTGATTCCAAGTTGATGATCGATATAAAAAACATTTGAAAGATCAATTACAATATTTGAAACCATCTCATAACTAACATAGGTATAGTTAATTAATGGCAATTGACATTTCCCCTTAAGATACTCACAGACCACCACCATCCGTATCATAAAAGAATTAGAATGAACAGGTTCACAAACATGATTGGTACTTTGGAAGATTAACTCTCATTTTGAGTCATTTTTAACAAACAAGCAAAATGCTACGTGTGGGTGTACGCACAAGTTATGAATTTAAATAATAAATTTCTATACATATACATATCAGGAATAGATAAATCTAATCAAAATTTTGAAGAATTTTAGACACAAGGATTCTTAGGATGTTGATATATAAAAAATTGTACGAATAGTCACTTTTATAATAGTAATAGACTAAGTAAGAAATAAAAATAAAAAGGTTTCAAAAAAAAAAGGTGATAACCTAAAAGGAAAAGGATCATTCTACAGAAGATTGTTTAAAGCAAAATAAAGTGGTGATTAATGGTAGAAATCCTAATAAAGAGAAATATAGGAGAGATGATGCATAAATTTGAAATGCCTTGGTTCAAGCAACATATAGGATTGGTCATAGTATTGAAAATATCAATAATATTTCTCTTAAAAATAGAATCAGAAGAAACCTTGATAGGAGCAAACACATTTTCCACATGGATGTTTCTGCGCGCGCGTGTGTGTGTGTGTGTGAGAGAGAGAGAGAGAGAGGGTTACCAGCACTTTCTCATATTGCATGGCCAAGAGAGCAGCAATGAAGAAAGTCTGTCAAATGAAAGCAAAACTCTAACTAATTAAAGCCGAGCAACATCTTCCAGCCTCAACTATAACCCAAATATAAATAATCAGATGAACATGCTAGCACAATTGCAAAAAGGAAAGTTGATCAAAGCAAAAACATGTACATACACCTTTACTAGGTTTAATATACTTACGAATATATTGAATACATCTAAAAGGACCCCACACAAAATACTCATAAAACCAGTTGCAGTAGGCATCCAGGTCAAGACTAAAAGAACACAGAGATGCTAGGCCTCTGGTGCATCCAGCACAAAACTTCCGCACAAATACATAAATGATTTAGCATTCGGCTCTAGAGTCTCCAGACTCTCCTTACATGCAAATATTCTTTGTATAAAAGTTATACATGTATATGTCTGTGTGTGTGCGTGTCTATGTGTCCATGTGCAAATATTATACCTTGTCTCCAATCTCAGAAACAAATATCAAAGAGAAAGCTGCAGTGAATCCTGACTTTGCTAGCGCTGGTAAGACTGATGCAGGCCCATTCTTCAAAAGAATAAGTAATAATGCTAAAGTGCATGAACACAGCACAACAGCAATAGGAAAAAGATAAGGAATTCGATCAGGAGATTTCTCACTGCCATGAAGTTGAACAAATTAGTTAGGACATAGTAACGTCTAATCGGTGCATTCGGAGCAAAAATATGGAACACGGAAGAGAATGACATGTCTCTGCTCATGCTTAAGAAAAGACAACTTGGAACATAAGAAACAACTTGGTCGGAGTGATTCTGAACAGATAGATGAGGTGGAGCTTGCATGATGCTTGTTATAACGATCCAGATAAATCGTTC
The DNA here is from genome assembly GCF_028751815.1 of Salvia miltiorrhiza. Lineage (NCBI taxonomy): Eukaryota > Viridiplantae > Streptophyta > Magnoliopsida > Lamiales > Lamiaceae > Salvia > Salvia miltiorrhiza. The sequence goes on along the minus strand of NC_080392.1, from coordinate 2,862,012 downwards.
ACCCACATTGAAACACTCAAGTCAACACACAACACTTTTCTCCACAAACATGAAGCTGAAGCCAGAACTACTTACATTTTTGAGGAAGTTTCAGTATGTTGTTCGGCAGAGGAGCTCTGGCTGTCGTTTCCCTGCCTCTCGTCATAGCTACCAGATCCAGCTCCCACATTCAAAGCATGTGATCTAATTAATCTGCTCCCCGCAGCATATCTTGGTGCCTCTCTGCATTGCACTGTGAAAAAAGAAGTTTTATGACCATTGCGTAAAGGGGATAGCAATTAAGAAACAGAATACTGAATTAGTTAATTTTCAAAACTTAAAGTAAGGAAAGAATAAATGTTGATATTATTTTTATTTATTATTATTATTATTATTATTATCTACTCCCTCCGTCCCGTAAAAGTGTGCACTTTTTGCCATTTTGGGACGTCCCACAAGAGTGTGCACTTTCCTTTTTTGAACTCTTATTCCACTAATAATTTGCTCACCTAACATTTATTAAAACTCGTGCCACCAACAATCATGCACACTGTTATAGGACGGAGGGAGTAACACACTATCCGAATGAGAAAAAAAAAAAAAGAGAGTAGATCGAATATTTCAGGGAAGGACAAAGAAGAGGAGATAAAATATGAGTGAGAGGAGACTTGAACATCGTAAAAATGCAGATGCTTCATACTATTATATAAATCAACCTCTTCTATACAACCTCGAACCCATACCCAAATGATAATTTTGAGAAGCTGTGAAAACTTAGAATCAGTCTAAAAGTGTTTCAATTATACGCCAGACGTCTGCAATAATGTAGAGTTACTAACTTCAGTCACTGCAGAAAGAACACCAGGACATGCCCCTTAATTTTCCTAGATTAGGTTACTCCATGAGGCTGCCCCATTGCAAACATAAGGAAGTAGATCATGTAAGGCATCGCACTTCTTTTTCAATTGTGTTATATGATGAATTAGAGGCAGATGCCGTACTTCATCTAAAGCTAAATCAATAAAACGTACTCCCTCTGTCTCCGAATAAGTGTAATATTTTGAAAATAGTTTTGTCTGCGAATAAATGTCCTGTACTATTACAGAATTCTACGCAAAAATGATGTCACATTACCAGATTTACCCTTATTTAGTTTTTGAATACCACTATAGTTTTGTAAACTTTTTCATATGCCCCAAAATAATTACGGGTAATAGAGTAAATTTGCCCACTTATGCATTTTTTTACGGCAAAGGGGATACTTATTCAGGGACAGAGGCAGTAGTTTTTAAGCTTCAAAAAGGAACTGAACTGTTCAATCAAGTATTCAACCAAATTACAGCAAACAAACAAAAGAAAGAAAGAAAGAAAGAAAGTATGTCAGCGACTTCATAATGTTCATTGATCTGCTGTCTTTCATATGATGACGATCGAATGAAAGGCCAGGCGATTGATCGGCTCTTTGGACTGAGTAAAATCACCTAGTCATAATAGAAATTCTTAAAGTTTCCCTAAATGATTCAAATCCGATGGAGTGATCAGGGCTTCATCATTTAAGAACTAAATCCGGAATTAGGAATATCTATTGTACGGCATTGAAATCAGAGAATTGATCGATCAGCTTTGAAGACTAAGATGAATCATTTTAGCTACTCGCACAACCACCAAAAAAACAAGCAACAGAAATTAGCTGTAGAAACGTAACAAGTAGATGAAATCGAGTCTCATCCTTAACAAGATACCTCGAAATCAACTAATTCCAGCTGCTACATCCAAATTGAGCAGCTAAACGTTACTATATGTATATATGCAAATCATAACAGCGCTAACAAACGCATCATTCAAACTCCAACAAAATTAAAAATCACAACCACAATCAAAGATGCAATCTTTCTTATAATGCCCCAATATCTTCGCTACGAAGTAGCAGAACTTACACGAAGAAGATGATCTGGTGATTTTCCCGGGCACCAGAGGAGAAAACGGCAGTGTGGTAATCAACCCAGAAAGCGGGCGAGCAATTTTGTCGGTGGTTGATGATAAAATTTGGGGAGTCTGAGAAGCCAAAACTTGCATTTTGTTGCTGTTTTCAGCTGCAGATAATCTGGTTTCAGTTAGGAGATTTTGTGTCCCATTTCAGTGAAAATCTTTGGGTGCAGAGAGGAGGAGACGCGAGAGAAGAAGATTGTGTTGTGTGGCTGCTTCCTACTGGGCGTGTGGTGTGTTTGGGAAGGAATTTTGGAAGTATTTGGGAATTCTATATTTTTCTAGAATTTTGATTTTCTCAGACTTTGATTTGAAATTGAAAGATTATGAATAGATATTAGTGGAAATCACCATGCATTCTAATTTATACTCCTATATAATAAGCTACTAGTATACGCTCATTCGTGCGATGCACGATGGACATCGAAATTAAAAGGTATCCAGATTAAAAATTTTAAGGAGGTTGGTAAATTTTAAATAAAAATATCCTTAAATTTTATGAAAAATATTTTAATACACATTCTTCATAAAGTAGGGGATTCAAATATTATATGAAAATTTATTCACATGCCTAGTTTATATATGGATTGGTTATTGTGAAAATTATGTTTTTCGTAAGAATGTGAGAATACTGTATTGAATTTATAAAGTTAATGCATTTAAAAATATATATATTACCAAAAAAATTATTGTTAAATTAAATAAATATAAATCATATGTTCAATTCTACTTTTTTTTACAGGAAAAATAAATTACAAGTCTATGAATTTATCTTTTTTTTTTCTATTAGATTAAAGAATTCTAAAATAAACCAATATCAACTCCTACACCAATATAACCAATACGAAATAATCTATTGAAGCAATCCAAACATACGACAAAACATATGAAAATAATTAAATGCACTATGGTCCCTATCTCTCTACACTAATAACAATAAAAAAAATCCTATAAGTATAACGCAAAAAGAAATTATGAAAAACTCATGCAAGTTTAAAACATGAATATAGTGAAAAAATTAAATAAAAACTTGAAATAAAAGAGTATTAAAAATAATTGCAGTCTTGCATAATAAAATGTACATAATTTTCATGATTTTATAAAATATTTTATGCAAATAACAAAAAAGATGAAAACTAACTTCATTTATAAAATAGGAGAGAGAAGGAGATAAATTTTAAAAAAATTAATTTGAATATCTTCTTTTTAGTTTAAAGTATTTTTTTATATACTATTATAAATTAAATTAAAGCTCATGTCATGATATTTAATTTGATATGCGTATTAAAATTTTTAATTAATTTAAATGTATAAATTTTAGGAAAAACAAAAATTCTAAATGTAAAAAAAAATTAAAGAAAAGAAAACAAAAATTGAAAACTTGCAAAGAAAAAGAAAAAGGAAAAAAGAGGGGGAGAGAGAAAGAGTGAGCGACGGGTAGTTGGTTAGAAGTGAGAGAAATTGGTTAAATTTAGAGAAAATGGGAGAGAGAAAAATTGGCGGTAAAAAGTTACCGTTATACTGATCTTTTATATTATATATAAATTAAAATTTAATTTCAAGCGATAATATTTTGATAATTATTTGGAACGAGTGCTCGAGTACAAAAATTACATTAAAACATAAATTGATAAGTATATGTTATTTTCAACTATAGAAAATGTTATTTTCAATCTTGTTGATTTGTATGTGTATTCTATGAATACATGACTTGATTCTTTCGCCCTAATCACCTCCAAATTTATTTTAATTTTTTGAGTGTATACGAGATTTGATGAAATTAGTTTAAGTTTTAGATTCTCTATTTCTGAAGTGGAAGTTTTTTGTAATTTATTTATTTATTTATTTGAGGAAAATGCTGTGTATATTACTCAGATCCTTAAGCTTCAGAGAAAAATCTTTAGTCCAATAGACCGATTGAGTAAAAGATTTAGCAAACTGAGCTAGTCTATGAGCCGTGCAATTAGCCGAGCGCTGCATATGAAAAACTCCACACAAGAAGCTTTCTCTCGCCACCTAAAGAATGTCACACGCATCATTCGGGAGAAACTTCCTATCATTTATTTGAAAATATCAGGTAAACTTTAATGTGTTTAATTGAATTATCTTGTAAGATATCAATATTATATTTAATTAATTATATGAATATATAATTATGATAGGAGAGAGAAATTTTGATAATTTAGTCAATAAATTTATGATACAAGGCTGAAATTATTTTTAGTATATTAATGAATTAATATTTAATATAATAAAAATTTGTATTATGTATTCTCCCCTAAAATGTGGCATACAAAACTCTAAAAAGAGTTCCTACTTGATATTGAGCTTTGTGTTTGTGAAACATACAAGATATTAAAGAGTTATAAACTTATAATTATACTACATATTCTAATCATTCATAGCAAATATTATTTAACATATTTATTTCTTAGTTTTTTAAAACAAGATACATACTCCCCCCCGTTTTTTTTTAAGTGTTCTATTTTACTATTTTCCTTGTTTCTTAATAAGTGTCACATTTCAAAATTTGAAAGTATAATTATGACATTCTTCCTATTTTATTCTTATTTAATACTTGTATGAATATAATAATTAGTTGTACATATGCATTTATTATGATAATTACCAAGATTACAAATGTAAATATGTATTTTATTGGTACAATAATGCTATTTGGACAAAATTTGTCCGGACAAAATATGATGAAATACTTTATAAAATAAATTTATTTATGAAATTTGATTCAAAATAAAATAGGATTTAACTAGTTTTGTTGTTTTCTTTATATTGTAATTTTTTTGTAATTTTTTAATAACCTTTTTAATTATTGTTATTTTTAAAGTACACAAACTACAAATAAAATAATAAAAAATAATAAAAACTGTTAAAAAATTACGAAAAAACTACAATATGGAAAAAACAATAAAACTAACTAAATCTTTTTAAAACTTGAATCAAAATTTATAAATAAATTAATTTTTAAAAATTTTCAACTTGATTTTTGTTTGGACAAATTTTGTACTCCCTCCGTCCCGCGAGTCTTGACACGTTTTCCTTTTTCGACCGTCCCACGAATCTTGACACGTTTCATTTTTTGGCAATAATTATTACATTCTCTCTCCTACTTTATCACCTTTATTATATTCTCTCTCCTACTTTATCACTTTTATTACCTTCTCTCTCCTACTTTATCAATTTTATACTTTATTAATTACACACTTAAAACACTAATCTACAACTCCTTAATTCCCGTGCCGAATCCAAACGTGTCAAGACTCGCGGGACGGAGGGAGTATGTATTTGGACACAAACTACTCTTATTGATATGTGTATTTTGACGGCTGTGGACACTTAATAAAAAATGGAGGGAGTATGTATTATACTTTTGAAAACAAGATATTTATTTTTTTAGGGATTGTAGAAAATTCATTTTGAAGCCGCCGTATTTATTGCGATTCTATGAAGTGAATTCCATATTTTTCTCAAAAGAAGTTCTCTTGTGAAGATCTTATAAAACTCGATTAAAACCCATTCAAATCTAATTCACACCGAAATAGCTAGGCTTTTAATTCTTAACATTTTTTCTTGCAATTACATTCTTAAATATATCCTCATGTAAACTGTACAAGAAAATATTATTATGATCATAAAAAACATGTAAAATAAAGTGAGACAATATAAGGGAGCAAATAGGAAGTGTATGCTCTAGATTAGCTGTTAATTATGTGCAACCTTATTATTAGACAGAGAACTTTCCTAATTGCAAGATATTGTATGCGATGAATATCTTTTTGGCTAAAAAAAAACATAACAATATAAATCTAAAAAATATCATGAAAAAGTTATAGTCTCACTCAATCAATATTATAAATAGTATTTTCTTTTGAAAATTATTTTTATATTTTAAATCTCACTCACATCTACTCCATTCGTCCCAATAATAACTTCCCAAATTTCTTTTTTGAACATCTTATTTATAATTCCCTAAATAAAACATCTTATTTATAATATCCCAACCAAAAAAGGAAATAATTTACTTCATATATTATCTCTATCTCTCTCTTACTTTTTAACTACTCTTTGTATCTCTCTCGTTATTTTTTTTATATATATATATTTTTTAAATTTGGGTGCTTTATTTTTTTGAGACGTTAATATTTATAAACAACTCGTAGTCAAATGCCACAAACGTAGTACATTACTACTCTTTATGGAACTCAAAAAATATTTTTTTTATAAATTATTTTATTAGTAAGGGTGAGTAAAAAAACATACTATTATGATTCTTCTTTGCCAAAATAATGCATTTAGCCATCACTTTTATCACTCTCTTTTCTTGATAGATTTGAATTTCATTATCTGATTTCTCTATTTTTGTGCCATTTTTCCCAACCCTTCTCCCCTTCCCAAGGAGGGCTTAAAATCTGAAGGAAACAATTAAAAAACCCTAAATCGGCCGACTCTCATTCTCTCAGTAAGTTCTCTTCCTTCACTTGCACTGTTTCTTGATTTTCAGTAGCTATATTTGCAATTTGAATTTGGTGCAAGCATTGTTTTTTATGAATCCAGAGAGATCTGACTTCAAAAGCCCCAAAATCCCTGCATTTAATTTGTTCTGAATTTTACGGTATCTCATATCCTGCCCGTGTTCTTGTTAGTGATTGCGTAGAGTGATTTGTTTTGTTACAGTTGTATTTCTTGTGTGGTTTTTGTAGGGTTTGCGATCATTATCTCGAGAGCGACTTTACGTCATTTTGATTATTGTGGTGAAATCTCATTTCGAATTATTGCTGAGTTATTGTACGGTCGAATTCATATTTTTCGCGGGTTTGTTGAGTTTGATATTTGGAAATAAGATAAGATGGATGGAAATGGGAATATGAATTTTAGGAATTGGGGGTTTCTTGAACCCCCAGCAAGTAGTATGAAGAACCAGCTTGGCCTTCAGTTAATAACTTCCATGGCTGAGAAGCCCCTCTTTGGTGGCGGCGGCGGCGGATTTCGTGACCACCAGCACTTGCACCCGTCGCCGGTCATGTCATCTATCAATGGTGGGCCGTTTCATCACCATCGTGTTGGTGGTATTTCAGAATCCCACATTCCCGTCGACTATTGGATGAACCAGAGCCGGGAGAAGTACCTAAATGTATTACCTGTAAACCACCAACCTGCTTATTATCAATCGAGCTATGGGGTTTCGCCCGAGTCATCATCTGCTCATTCTGTCCAAATGCCTCAGCAGTTCAATTTACAGAAGGCTGAAAATGTGATGTCTGAGATGGAAGAGATGTGCGAGGAAAAAGATGATGGTGGTTGTAGCAGTGGCGGGGCAGTGGTAGTAAAGAAGAGAGGTGGCAGTAAGGTCGCAAATTCTACTCCGAAAGAGAAGAAGCCGAGGACCAGGACTCCTCGACCTCCAAGGGATGAGCCCACTCCTCCATCCAGCCGGGCCAGGATACCAAAGAAGCGTGCCGAAATTGTTATTAATGGAATTAATATGGATATTTCAGAAATCCCTATACCGGTCTGCTCCTGCACTGGAGCGCCTCAGCAGTGTTATAGATGGGGATCTGGTGGTTGGCAATCTGCTTGCTGTACAACTCACATGTCTGAGTATCCGTTGCCTCCGAGCGATAAGAGACGTGGTGCAAGGATAGCGGGACGGAAGATGAGTATTGGAGCTTTCAAAAAGGTCCTGGAAAAACTTGCATCGGAAGGCTATAACTTCTCTAGCCCAATTGATCTGAGGAGTCACTGGGCAAAACATGGTACGAATAAGTTTGTGACAATCCGATGAAGTTTGTGATGGAGATGCTGCGGTTGGCTTCTAAGTTTTCTGCTGTATATAATATGAACAGCCTGGCGCTTTTGGGTGGTTACTAACTATTCAGCTTCCAGAATTGAGTTACATTTTCCAGAATTTTTGCCTCCTGGAGCACGCGGAAGATTTTAACGAACTGTTCACGTTTTGTAGTTCAACGAAAACAGTAATCTTGTCTAGTAACAAGGTATGGGATTGATTTGTTGAGATTTATTTTATTCAGTTCTGATTCCTAATTTACTTCCTGATAATCAATTTGTTTTAGATACTATTTGGCATTTGCATCTTGTTTCTAAATTGATTTTTGCATAATATAGCAATACTAAGAGAAAATAATGGCATGCTTTGGAAAGGCACTGATGTATCTACTGTGATTATTGTATCCTTTTGCTGTTCTTCAGCTTCTAGTGAAGCAATTATATTAATGTACAAAAGTGTAAAAGATAATAAAGTTTAATAAGAATAGATTGTTGGTAGTGAGTGATCATTGAATTCCTAAAATAGGAATATAGGATGTAAATGCTATTTGGATGGGCAAAGGCATAGATTAAACTTATTATTTTCTATGAAAGTCAATAGGATATAAAATCCTCAATCCAGATACATCCTAACTTTTTAAGGTAACTGTTTCTTGAAAATGTATTTGGTTTCCAACTGTTTAGAAAGCTGTAGGTTTCTGAATTTTCTATGTAGAAATGTCGATTTAGGTGTGCCCTTTTAGGTTTCATTTTGGAGTTGGACATGCTACATCCAATCCTGGGGATTGCTTGATTCATACTTGGTTTAGGTTAGATTCTTTATGCTTATTAAAGGATTTGTTGATGTATAGAAAAATCAAAGAAAACTATGCATGTTATCTACCATCAACTGCAACTAAGCCTTTCCTGCTAGCTGTGACTTGTGTGGGTGAGTAAATGATGAAACATTTAGGAGCATTTGGTTTGTTGGATGAGATGGATGAGATTGATAGGATTGAGGAATGATTAGATAATCAACTCAACTTTGACGTGATAAATAATCATCTGATTGCATGATTAGGGGAGTGGTCGAGTTGTCTATCACATTGCCTTATCCACTCACAAACCAAACGCCTCACTAGTGTATCAGCTGTGATGAAAAAGGACTGTTGACGATGAGATAGATAAGATTGATAGGATTGGAGGGTGACTAAATAATTTACCAATTTTGGGGTGATAAATAATCACTCAATTGCATGATTAGAGTGCGGGCCTAATTATTCATCAAGGTTTCAATTATGTAAACCAAACATTTAATTAAATTGGATTAATCCTGGTATATGTTCATTTTAGTCTTCTAGCTATGTGGGAGTTGTGTTTTGCTTAAAGCCTCAAATAATGCTGGAAGACCTATGTATTAAATGAGGATAATATAGGAATGTCTATCTATCATGTTATTAAATTTATTTGAGCCATAAATATCACGTGATATCCGATTGTGCTCATTTATTGACAACATAATATGGCTTTGGGATAAAGTGAGCATCGAGCTTGATTTATTGGGTGTTACATTATCATTTTCAATTTATTGAGATAAAAAATACCTAGCCCTATTATTGGGATAAAATAGTATATTAACCCTTTTGAAAACTAATTTCTTCGGTAGAACGCTAAATAACGTGATGAATATTTAAAAAGTTAGCTTTTTATCTAATTTAAGAATATATTTAAATATTAATCGTTTAAAAAAATCAACTATGACTTGATTTTGATTTTATACATGACTTCTAGTACAACATTTTTATAATAACTTTATTCCTATTTTTAATTAAAAAATGATTAATTGTATGTAAATTACTGAACTTTCAATAGATTCTTATTTTGTATTACTCCCTCCGTCCACGAAATGAGTACCCATTTGTGGACGACACGGGTTTTAGGAAATGTATGGAGTGTAGTGTAAATAGTTTAAGGGTCCCACTTTTTGAGTGTATTAATTAAAGAGATGTGTGGGGTACACTTGCCAAAAAGGGAAATGGGTACTCATTTCGTGGACGGACGAAAAAGGAAATATAGGTACTCATTTCGTGGACGGAGGGAGTATATCTTAAAATGACGTTATTTTCATTTAACTATACAATACAATACAATGTCAGTTTTTTTTTTTTCTATACAGTATGTTATGCAAACATATTTATGGTAAGCGAGTATATTTATATCATGTCACTACGATAAAAAATGAATAAATATACAAAATAAGAAAAAAGAAATAATTAAATTATTTTAAAATTCGTGTTCAAAATAAGAATTTATTAATAGCTCAATAATTTATAGAGTGGATTTTTAAAATGGCCACTTTCATATTGTAAAGATAAAAAATGTCCACTAAAATAAAAAACTTAAAAAATGTCCACTGTTACCAAAATACCCTTCACATTAAAAATTAAAAAAATGTCCACTTTACATCACCCCTTTAAAAAATCCCGCAATTCACAACCAGTGTGAATTCACAACCAAAATTTTTTTGTTGTGAATTCACACTGGTTGTGAATTGAGAATTCACAACTAGAATTTTTTGTTTGTGAATTCACAACTAGTCGAATTCACAGCCAAAATTTAATTCACAACCAGTCGAATTCACAACCAAAATTTAATTCACAACTAGAATTTTTTGGTTGTGAATTCACAACAAACGAATTCACAACCAAAATTTAATTCACAACCAGATTTATGTTGGTTGTGAATTCACCATCAGTCGAATTCACAACCTGAATTTAATTCACAACTAGAATTTATTTTGATTGTGAATTCATAGATCTCGTTGTGAATTCAAGAATATTAAATTGTGAATTCATCGAGTTGGTTGTAAATTCAAGAACATTAAGTTGTGAATTCATAGATCTGAGCGTGAATTCAAGAATATTATGTTGTGAATTCATAAATTTGGTTGTAAATTCAAGAACATTAATCAATTATCCAAAATACTTATGTTTCTTTTTCAATCGATCAAATCTCTTTAATAAAATCCACAAATCATCACTAAAATAAATATTATTCATTTTATTTCTTACAATAACTAAAAATTCTCATTTCAACCAAGCACATGTAATATAAATTTCCAATCACCAACACAAGAAAAAAAAATTGAATCTCTGCTGCTGCCATGGATTCATCGAGTGGAATATCGTCGAATTCATCGGGGCTGCAAACTCGGCATCAAAGGAGGATCTGCAGCAGACGATCGATTTGAGGAAGAGGAAGTGGATTTGTTGACGTCCTCGATGCCGATTATGCCCTGGAGGAAGTAGAGAGCGGGGCGGAGCTGCCGCTCCACGCTGCAGGCGAGGAGGCGGAGGTCGGCGGCGTCCACGCGGGCCTCGCGGAGGAGGAAGGTGGAAGACAACAGCCGCCGACTCTCCAGATCTGGAGCAAGATGTCGAATATATCTGGAATTCTGCTCCAGATATCTTTGAGCGTTTGAATTCCACCTTCCCTTGCGACCAACAGTTTCAAATCATTGTCTTCGGCCACCAAATTGCACAAGCACCCAATCGCATTCTCCTGCGCTAATGCTGTACCTGAATTGCACAATGCTAGTAATATCAAGACTGTGTTTTCCTCGATGAAATTCTCCCTCACATCTTCGAAAACGGCTAAATTCCGCAAAACCCCAGCTGCCAGCGCCTGCGAATTGGGGGTGCCTTCTCGACAGATATCCAACAGTGACGAAATTCCTCCTCTCGATCCAATCGCCCTCGCGTTTTCCTTGGAATTGCTCAAAACCCTAAGTGCGATGCACGACTTCTCCTTGGCGAATACGCTACCGGATTCGAGCACCCGCATCAAATTGTTCAACAATACCAAACCCTCGGCCAGCAAAACGTGCTTGCTCGAATCCTCGGTCGAGATTTTGGCGATCGCGCTCACGGATTTCTCCTTCAATTCGGAGGAACTGGTGCAGTCGAAAAGGTGCACGAGCACCGGAACTATCCCCTGAGCCACCGCAATCAGCAAGTTCTTACCGTCTTCCTGAAAAAGCCCGAGGAGCGATTCGAGAGCGGAGCTCTTGGACTCGGTAGATCTTCCGTCCGACCCCATCCTCTATCGCCTGCGCCAGATCTGCCGTTCAGTGGGCAGCTCACGGCCGCGCCAGATCTGCCTAGCCACCATTGTCGAGCTCCAAAATGTCCAGATCTGTCGATCATTGTCGACGAGATCTCGTTGTTGTTGGCGAAGCTCTCCAAGTCAGAATCGAGAGAGAGAGATAGAAAGAGGCGCCGCGGTGGTGGTGGCTGTGCGGCGCTGCGGAGATTGAGTGGCGGCGGAGCGGCGGGGGTGAAGCAGGAGATGGCGGAGGCGACGAGGCGGCTGATTTCCGACGCCGAGAGAGAGATGGAGCAGATCTCGACTCGCTGAGCGGAGGAGCTTCTGGTGGCGCGGATTTCCGACGCCGAGAGAGATGGTGGAGGCGGCGGCGGCGGAGGATGCTACGAGGGAGAGGTGGTGGCGGTAGTGAGATAGAGAGAGAGTGACGTAAAGGTGAAGAGAGAGAGAGAGAGGAGAGAGGGATAGAAGTGAGTGGATATTTTTTATTATTTTAAAGTGAGGGTTATTTCCGTCTTTTCAATCAAAAAGTGAACAGTTTTTATTATTTTTATCTTAGTGGACAATTTTTATCTTTACAATATGAAAGTGGATAGTTTTATATATTTACTCATGTAATTAACCCATTTAAAAAATATCGCGACATGATTTACTCCCAATTTTCGGCACTTGCCGTTGCCACTGCATTTTTCAAGTCGTCGGGAAGTTTTGTTACTTGTATTTTGCCGCCAATAAAATTACCAATTTTGTCTATAAATCATATCTAAAATATTCGGTCATTTAAAAATGACCGAATCTTTCTCAATTAAGCCTAACTCCTTTTGAAACCTACCTAATAATTATAAGATATATTAAGATTAAAGCGGCGTGAAATTAATTAACGTTAAACTCGGTAGGCTGGCGTCACACTCACCACTAATCCGATATTATAATTAATTAAAGATGTTTAAACTGTTTTGTCCTATTCAATTTCCTTAATCATAGGATTTCCAAAGGGTCATATCATCACAACTTCTAAGGCTGGCGCGATCGAGACACAGAGAGAGAGATCCACACCCTCACATCAGCTTTTCTCACTCATGAAAATCTCCTCCCTCATTCAATCCGGAATTAATCCTAATTCTACCAACACCAACACTGATGTACATAATCAATTAAAGCTCAATTTGACCTAATTAATCTCTCTCCACACATGCAAGCTTCATGGACGCAGAATATCACAAGCTGAAGGCCATCCCCTCCTTCAAATACTCGGACACCGACGACATCCCGAGGTTCCAGAAGCTTCGCACCGTCTCCTCCTTCAAGCACGTGATCGATGCGGCGGGGACTTCGCCGGCGCTCAGCCGTCAGGGATCGGAGACCGACGAGATCCCCGCGAGGTTTCACAAGCTGCGCACCGTCCCCTCCTTCAAGCACGTGATCGATGCGGCGGGGACGCCGCCGCCGATCAGCCGGGAAGGATCGGAGACCGACGAGATCCCCCCGAGGTTCCAGAAGCTTCGCACCGTGTCCTCGTTCAAGCACGTGATGGAGGCGGCAGCGATCAGCCGCGAGGGATCGGAGACCGACGAGATCCCGATCCGGTATCAGAAGCTGCGCGCGATCCCGTCGTTCAAGCACGTGATGGAGGCGGCGGCGATGAGCCGCGAGGGATCGGAGACCGACGGCGGCGAGCTGCCGCGATACACGAGCCTGAAGGACGTGATGTCGAACCTGTCGCCGAGCGGAAACGCGGACATCGCGATCCGGAACGAGCTGGTGAAGCACGCGGCGTCGGCGTACGTGCTGTCGGCGACGATCATCAACCCGGGGCAGCGCGACGGCCAGAATTCGAGGATGAAGATGTGCTGCCTGTCGTGCTGGCGCATCCACGTCGGATTGCCGTTGCAGGCGCTGTGTTGGCCCATCGTTCATTTTGTTTATCAAATTGTGCGTAGGGTTAGGAACGCTTTGAGGTAAATCACCTGCTAATTCAGCTTCGCCTGTTTCACTTTCCTTCAATTTTGTTTCTTTTTCATTAATTAGTTTGATTGATCGGTTTAATTGGATCCGACGGTGAGGAGCGATCGATGATTCGTGAAGATTAGATGTTAATGGGATGTAAATGATTCTAAAAAAGAGAAAAGATTCAGAGCAAAGAATTTTGCCTACTATTTGGAATGGCAGCTTTGCGAGATCAATGAAATTTGATCAACTTTGATTTTCAAACGTGTTTAATACATTAATTATTGAAATTACATGCATGTTTAGTTATATACATTTCATTTCACAAATTATTATTGAGATTATCGTTTTAATAAATTACATAAAAATCAAAGTTCGATTTATTCTTTTTTATTAATTATTGACGTTAAAGGGAGAATGAAGAAAATGTTGAGAGCCGAAAGATTGAGAACCAAAAGGTTGCTCTTGAGATGCATGTTCATGCAAGTGATGCATGAACCATTTATAGACTTTATATTATTAAGTCACTATAGTTACTTCATAACTTTTGCAGTAACCTTTTGAAAATAGGAGCGACTTTAATTAAATCTTTGGATTCTTGCAGTAACTTTGAACATCCATTTACTTTTTCTAATTTTCAATTATATCTATATTTTTTTTCTCAAATTATATATTCAATTATTAATTTCATATAATTATGTTTCATATCATGTACGTTTTATATTAGAAGTGGTCTCCTGTACACCCGGGTTGTACTCGACCCGGATCATGATTCAGTTGGACTATCCTGACCAATTTTTTTCTTGAAATGACACTAATACTAACACGATTTTGGAATGACACTAACACTATTTTATTTTACAAATTAAATGACACTATTTTGAAAATAACACTAACACTATTTTGTTTTACAAATGACATTATTTCGAAAATGACACTAACACTTGACATTTGGGTAAGATAGTCCAGTTGGGTCAGGATTCGGGTCGGGTACGACCCGAGTGTACAGGAGATTTTGTGGTTATATTATTAATGTTCTAGTCATGCATTTGCTAACTTTTCTAATGTCATGTAATTATTTTTTAATTATACTAATGTCTTTGTTATTAATTTAATCAGTAGTCCATATATCAAATTAATTAAGCAAGCTACGTTCCCATTATTTTACTTAATCAAATCCAATTTCCTTGAATAACATTAAATCCATTAATTGTGAAGATTCAAGGCCAAGTTGATTAATAATAGACCACTCTTCATTTTAAAATAGGCCCATGAAATGAGCCCAAACCCTTCACTCTTTTGTTCTTCTTCAGTCTCTCTCTCTCGCTCAGCAACCGTCGCAGGTAAGCTCGGCCGCTGCCGTACACACCATCATCTCTCTCTAGCATCTCACACTTTACACGTGGACTGACGCGTGTAGACTCACGGGGCGGATGCTTGAGCGCACTCTGAAGAAAGGGCACAACTTGGTTCCGCCTACCTTAGAAGGAGGGAAGGCATTAAGCGAGGGATAGATGTCCCAGAGGCGGACACACTGGTTGGGAGCTGATGTCGTTCCCCTACTTGGAGTGGAAATATGAATGAAAAAAATGATAAAATTTTCTATTTTAGAAAATGAGGAAAAAGAAAGAGGGAATTTAAAGGGTGATTTTTTTTTTATTCCTCATTTTTTCATGATAAATTAAAAAAAAATACTCTCATATACGTAATACGTCTTTATCTCACACTAATTTCTATATATTTCTCACCAATACCGCAATTTTATTTTCTATATTGTAATAGTATTTGGTTGATTAAAAATAACTTTATAACGAAATACTCGGTGTTTATGTGGATAAAATAGACTAATAAATAGTAAGGGAAACGTGGCAGGTCCGATCCTAATAGTAATATATTTTTGTTAGATATAGTTGGAATATTTTAGAATATATGGAAGCTAAGGGTAGGGATGTGACAAGTCTTTGGGCTACAAAATTGAATGAGAAGCCAAGTTGAAAGTGTAATTTTATTCCATGAGTCATTTTTCCTTATTTCATAGTCATCTTCTTTGATTGGTGAGTTTCCAGACTTCACCTCAAGTTAGGTTTGAGGAAGGCCCAGCTTCTATGTGGTCCTAAATATTTACACATTTTCGGCCTACTTTAATATTAAATTTGAAAATGACTCTTTATGAACATTTCCATATTGTAAAACATGTTAGTATTTTTCTTCTTACCTATACATATATACATAGAGAGAGAGAAAGGGAGTTCAAATGAGAACGAATAACTATTCTCTATTTTTATATTATTATTTTTGTATAGAAATCAGAATAGTTTGAAAATTAAATAATAATTTTATCTTCTATGCATAGATTATGGAGTATTTCTCAACTACTTTATACTCTTTTGTAGATAAAGCAGTTCCAATTCAATGGGCATAAACGCCATCACTCGTGTGCATCACCTGCTACTTTCAAGTTAAATGTTGACGCTGAAAGTTTAAAATATCGACATATATAATTCTAAAATATATAAATACTATTTAAAACCGTTTTTGACATGCATTTTCAAAAAAGTAAAAATATAAACTAGAGAAATAAAAATTCCTTTTAAAATAATAGTATAAAATACGAACCATTTCCAGCCCTTAGATTATCAAGATTTACGATTGATTCATCACTCTGTTAGATGGATTCAAGGTATTGAGTTCGAATATTGTAGGGAACGAAAATTTATTTTCGAAATTCAGATGTTTACACAACGAATTTAAACTTATTCTACATAAAATTCAAAACATTTACACACGATTTTTCAAAAATCAAATCTCAACCGTTAGATTATGGGTAGATCTGGTATAAATCCGTTCTTATTTTATACTTTAAGAGTGAAATATGTTGCATTAATATATATAATAGATGAGATATTTTTATGTTAAAATTTTATTATATTTTATTTCGAAAATATGTTTTTGTACATAAGATGAAATTATTCTTCCCGAGTTAGGAAATGGGGATAGAACTTATTCCTCCCAAAGTGGAATTATTTTGTAATTGGCATTTAGGGTTTGAGAGGAACAATCCAAGTGCAAGGTAGTGTATGTGAATTACCAATTTTAGACATTAAATAATAATGGGCTTTAATTAGGGGTTCAGTTTTGTCTGTGGTCCTAACTTGGGCTTCTCTTTTTCGGTACAAATGTTATGAGAGTGACCATGCCTCTCAGATTAATTATATAACTATTGAATCAGCTTTCAATCAAAATAGTGATACCTTCGATTCCCTCTCTTTTATTATTTTCTTCTTCTTCACTTTTGGGTGTGTGACCACTTTCCATTTAAATTATTATGCTTCGCATTTTAGATTGCACTTCTCATATAAAAAAAATACCTATCTATACTACAGTATTTTCACACTTCACAATATCATCCTCCGTTATATTTCTTCCTCAACTTTCTCTCATTCTCTCTCTTTGTTCTTTAATGGATCCTAACTCCTCCGATTATTTTTCTTTTTCAAATTGGATCAGTGATATTTCCGGTCCACACTACTAATCGGACCTCTCAGCGGTGAATTTAGGCGACGAGCCTCAAGGAGAAGGTCACGCCTCGGTGGAGCCACAGCGTCGAAGAAGGCGAAGGCCTACAAGGAGAATGTGTTGGCGGCTAGTGCAGACGATAAGAGGGGTTGCCACAATAACACTCTCGAGGAGACCGATCTCATCGTCCGTGTATTAATTGAGGAGACCAACGATGCAAATCTGGACCACACATTTTCTCCATATGATGCACCAAGATTATGACACGTGGCAGAGGCCTTGCAAGACAAAATCCGTGCAGGAGTAAATTCGAAAAAAAATCAATTATATATATTTATATAGGGGTGCACTCCAGTGAGACCCTCTATTTTTCGTGAGACACTGAGGACAATGAATAAGACATATATACTAATGAACAAGGCATTATATACTGATGAAAAATGAAATTTAAAAAATTGGTAATGAATAAGGCATATATATACTGATGAACAAGGCAGTATACACTGATGAACAAGGCAGTATATACTGATGAATAACAAAATTTAAAATATTCCACTCCTTCCTGCAGGATTTGAACCCTGAGAAAAAAATCTCCCTCCAGATACAATATCAGCCATAAGATTGATAAAATAAACGCACGAGATCATATCTAAGGTCTCACTAAAAATAAGGGGTCTCATTGGAGCCCTCCCTTCATGCATAATATTTCATAGAAATATGTATAACTTTACACACAAAAGTGCATTAAATTGTACAAAAAAAGTATTGCATTTTTTTTTTTCAAAAAATCTACTTTTTTTTGTTTTTGTTTTAGTGACCCACCCCACTCCTCCCTTTGGTCATTTTTTTTTTGTTGAAATTTATTTTTTGTACAACAGAACAATGCATATTATAAAATTGAACCATGTATATTGTGTCAATTAACCCTTCGTATTGTGTTAATAAATCATGCATGTTACAAAGTTCACTGACACGAGATGCATGGTTCAGTTTTATAATATGCATTGTTCTGGGCCGAAAACCGGTCCACCTGACAGAAGATTCGGGCCGATTACGATTTACCATTCCGGTGAACCGGAATTGCCAGTTCGGGCCCAAAACCGACGATTTACGGTCCGGTGGCAACACTAACCATCTGTGGACTAGAAAATTTAAGCTACTAGGACGGATCTCTTTCCTAGTTCTAATGGCTTCTTTTTTTTTTTGGTTGAGATCATAGTTCTAATGTTTCTTTGTGATAATTAGTTGCGTGACAGAGTACGTGACACTTGTGTGAGGAATCAAAGAATTGTATTATTAATACATTTGAATTCTTTATATTTTAAGAACCAATGTAATTTTCTTTAAAATATTTCTCCATATTCTTGACGCAAATTTCTGCGCAAATCACTAAATTTACAAGCGTAGACAAATGTTTGGGTGTGTAAGGATTCCTTTCATCGTGTTATGCTTGTTTTGTGTGTACGTGTGTGTGCGCGCGCAGTAGTGAAGCCAGAAATTCTCGTGAGGAGGGGCTGAATTTGTACGGGGTTTGAAGGCGGTAGTCCCAAGCAAAAGTTTTTTGGTCAGTTAATACGGTTTGTTTGTTTTTTAAGAAAAGAAAAGCATAATAGTAATAATAGTAATGAAAAAGAACAAAATTTTCATACACACTAAATAGATCCAATACACTAAAAATGATTTAAGAATAAATACTTGACTAGGTAATTGTTTCTATTTCGAGAAATCAATGACAATTGATTTCGATGTGTATTCATCAATTAAAAATGTTGCAAGTTCTCTCATTATCAATTATTGAGAAATTTTTTTTCTCAATACACACAACTATATCATTCATTCAATTGTTGAGAAAAATATAATTAGCATGTTCAGTTATGTTCTACACAATCTATTAATTCAACACAAAAACTTGGGTACAACCGACTGTATCGTACAACCGGGTTGACTCGCACCCATAATAGTGTTATTTATACGATTCGGGTCAGAATGCGAATTCGGATCAGGGTGCTGATCATGGTCTAGATTTGGGTGTAACCCGATTTTACCCAAGATCACCTCTTAATTTAATTACATATTAGAAATATATGGGGTGGGCTGAATCCCACCCTAGCCTGGCTGTGGTTCCGCAAGAGAGAGAGAGAATAATGACAAATAAAGAAAATTAAGAGGGTAAAAGCAAAGTCCAAATAGTACTAATTTATTGTGTTGAAAGAATGGGGACATGATGGGAGTTGGATTCTCACACACATGCACCCATCACAACCATGTCTTTTCTTTACTAATTAATCATCCCTCCCAACTTCTCTTCTTTCATTTCTCCATCTATTCCTACGCATCCAATCAACTACTTTACAAAAATCACTATTTTATTCAATAAACAATACATACCATTAGATCATATACCGATCATATTAATATATTTATCAACTTAACTTAGACTCTTCGATATTAAGTATTACATTGCCAAAAACAAATCTTAACTCACCTGCAACACGACCTCCCACTAATCATTTGGAACTATGTCCACTTAAACTTATTATATATTTATTAAGTGAATTCAAGATTTTGTACACATAAATGGAAATACGTAACAAAAAATTAATTATGCCTTCTATTGAGCTATAGTAAAGCCTAGGAGCTTCTCCAAGAGAAGTTGTATTATAGCATTTAACGCTTATTTGGTTGATATATATAATTGTCGTTTTATTTCAAGTTCTCATGCATAAAACAAAATGTTGAAGATGGTCTAACATAAGTTCAAGCATATATAGTCATGATTTTGAAAAACCGATGCACGTTATATATAATAAATATACAATAATGAGTGAAAAAAAGATTTTTATACTTTTGTAAGGGGGTTGAGAATCATGCATGTGAGTTAGCAATTAAATGATTAATGTGGTGAAAATTGATATAATAATGAATAAAATAATGTAGATAAGATTTAGAGAATGGTGAGGTGGTGATATCATTGTGTGAGGGAGGGAGGGTGGGGGTGGGGGTGGGGGTGGGGGGGGTGGGGGGGACCCTACAGCTTTTTTATACCGGCAGCCACCAAACAGGAGGCCACATTTTAGGTGTCGAAAGAGCTAACTTTTCTTGAGAATCTATTTTCTTCTATCAACTACTCATCACATTTCATATGATCATATATAAATAAATGAAAATTTCAAAGTTCCATTTGGGTTATGAGGGAAATAAATATTTTAGCTATATTTGACTACTGAAAATATGATAAAATTTGTGTATAATGTAGACAAATAAAATGGTGGGTGCGTCAATAATTATTTAAAACACTTGCAGATCTTGTTTTTAAGTTATATTCATAGTGGGAATCATTTATACTTTGTTTTTTTGAAGGGATCATTTATACCTATTGAAGACTTAAACTACCGAAAGGATCTTTTATTGTAAGATTGTATGAGATCGTGGTGGTCACGTGTTCTTTGAAAATTTATAATTATCCATTAAAATTGACTAGCAAAATTTGAAAACAAATAAATAAAGGGTTATTATTAGAAAATAGTTTGAATTGATCACGAGTTTAATTTTTAACCTGCATTTATAAATCTTATAAATGAAGCTTATATTTATCTTTCATCGTTTAATTTATAGTTCGAGTCAAAATTTCGATCAACTGAGACTGAAATGTTTCGCAGGAAGTTAATTTGATAATTTATAAAAAGTACATCAAAATTTGACTCTCCACATCAACCATAATCGAGGCGACGTCGTTTCACTTGACACTGTCCAAATTGCACAACTGGACCAACCGCCTCTTCGCTCAATCGGGCAAGAAGGCATGGCGGCACAACCACCACCCATGCCGCTACCACTATTCTGGTGGTGTCTGCCCCGACTTTGGTCGGTGATGCTAGTACGCTCATGATGTTTTTGAGTCGTGGCTCCTCCCCACACGCGATCGTGCAAGGATGATATCAGAGTCTGACGTATTTTTTAAAAGTTATTGGCCTATAATTACATAAACTTTTAGCCAATTCATGAATTATACATGAATTTTAATTTTAATATGATAATACATAATTTTTCAATTTGTTATAATTTTATCACAAAGGTAATAAAATTCCCAAAAAATTGTAAATTTGCAAAGAAAGTGGTGCATATATGTATATATTTGGTTTTGTTTTAATTCATGTACTTTAACTTTATTGACTTTGAATTTGATTTAAATTTGATGATTTTAGTTTCAAGGTAAAATCATAACAAAATGAAAATTTATGTATTGTCGTACCAAAATTAAAGTTCATTTGCAATTCGTGAAATAGCTAGACGTTTATGTATTTACATGCCAATATAATTTTTTTAAATTACCAAATCAGCATTCTGAGAGACACGTCAGCGTCGATTAGTTGGAATTTTGACTCGAATTATAAACTGAAAAATAAATATAAGTATACACTGTATTTTTATATTTGTATATCAGGGCTAAAAAGTAAACGCGGGGTCAAGGTTTGAGTAAAATACATATTTGAAGACAATTCTACAATTGGATTTGAAGATGAAATATATTACTGTCCTCACGGGGACAACAAAATGGTGCGAACTTTTGTTTATGAACAGTGAGATATAGGGTTCAAACTCCATCACTCATCCTCCCTCACATAAAAAAAAAAAGGAAGATGAAATATATGTTTATTAATTTAGAATTGGAGATCTCGTTGAGGGAGAAAGAGAGAGTATAAGATGATGGTTTAATTAATAGCTACGCATAATATTTCCAGTGAAGCCAAGCAAATAAAGATTTCCTAAGATACACCAATGTATATAATATCCCATCGAGTACAAATGTACAATGATTATGATCACAAAATTTGATGGTTCATGCACGCAGAAAGCATATATATATATATATATATATATATATATATATATATATATATATATATATAGGGAGAGGTTCAAATAAGAACCACTAATTAAAATTAGAACGGAGAACCATTTTAAGCCATTCGATCATCAAGATCTACGGTGGATGCATCATCTTGGTGGATGAATGCAGATCCTGGGTTCGAATCCTGAAGGGAGCAAAAAATTTATTTTTTTCGGATGCATTAAATTTAACAATGAATGCATTAATTTATATAGCAGATGCATTAATTTTAATGGTTCTTATGTTCTCACGATAATTATGGTTCTCACTATAACCGCACCCTATATATATATATATATATATATATATATATATATAGGGAGAGGTTCAAGAAAGAACCATAAATAAAAGAAGACCGGAGAACCATTTTCAGCCATTCGATCATCAAGATCTACGGTGGATGCATCATCTTGTTGGATGAATGCAGATCCTGGGTTCGAATCCTGAAGGGAGCATTTTTTTTAAATTTTTTTAGTGCATTAATTTTAACAGCGAATGCATTAATTTTTACAGTAGATGCATTAGATTTGATGGTTCTCCCGTTCTCACAAATAAAGTAGTTCTCTCTAGAACCACACCCTATATATATATATATATATATATATATATATATATATATATATATATATATATATATATCAAGATCTACGGTTGATTCGTAATCCTGTTAGATGGATTTATGGTCCTGAGTTCGAATTCTAAAGATAGCAAAAATTTATTTTTCACAATTCATATCTTTGTACAACGAATTCATACGTATTCTACATAAAATTCATACATTAAAAATTACTCTTATTTCTTATTTTAAGACGTGCTCTCATGGTAGCCCATCTTAAAAAAAAAAAAAAAAAAGAAGAAGAAGAAGAAGAAGAAGAAGAAGAAGAAGAAGAAGTATGCTCCTTGCCCTTAGCTTTTGCACATATATATACGAATCTTGGTTATGATCAGAGAGACCATATTTTAATTTTATTTACAAAAAAAAGTAGACCCCTAAGAAATATTAAATTAATAATTGGGAAAGTTCTCCACATTGTTTAATGAAAAGAAACAAGCCGAGTAATAATTATAATTACAGTTTTAAGTACATATATATTGTTTGATTTAAATGTTAATTATTGTCAAGAACATGTGAGAAAGAAAGGCTGAATGAGGAGGTGGTGGGGGTTCTCCAAGGTGCAATGATCATAATATTGTATGATCATATGTTATATATATTTGATCAGATGCATGATTAATTCTTTTTTTAAAAAAAACAGAGGGGGCCGAGAGATCTTAATAAAATAAAAAAACATTGTATTCATTGAATTTATAATCTGGTCCTTTTTTCTATAATTGGGGCAGCAGATAAATTTTGGGTTGAAGAAAGAACTTCAATAATTGAAAGTAAGGGTACAATTTCAAAATTTTGAGGGATGGAGAACATAAAATCACATAAGTGCATATTTTAATTTCATCAATAGTAGTACAAAGTAGATACATTATAAATTCATATTGATTATACATGCAAAACTTCAATGCTTTGTAAGCTTTTACATTTCAATGAATTATGACCAGTTTATTTGGTACATTATCATTAATTTCTCCTCCATCAGTTATTATATATGAGAGAAAAAAGTTTCTATTTTTGATCCTCCTTATAGAAATAT
Source organism: Salvia miltiorrhiza (assembly GCF_028751815.1). Taxonomy (NCBI): domain Eukaryota; kingdom Viridiplantae; phylum Streptophyta; class Magnoliopsida; order Lamiales; family Lamiaceae; genus Salvia; species Salvia miltiorrhiza. The sequence continues at coordinate 2,838,162 of NC_080392.1, read as the reverse complement.
CCCTAGTGTAGGAACTAAACACTAATTCGTTCTAAAAATTCCTATGATGAAACATTATCATATAAAATAAAATTCACTACGATTCTGCTATGAAACATTGTGAATTTGAACCCCGAACCACGATTTCATTCAACAAAATATTGAATCCACGGTAAATCTTCGCAATCTAAAAACTAGAAATTATTTTTATTTTATATATATAACGTCTGAACTTATTTGAACTACTCTCTATAAATCAATAAAAATTTATATCTTTTAACTTCTTTTTATTTTCTTTGATATGTCTTTTAATATTTTCCCAATAAATTTATGCACGAGTGATCCATTGCAATTTAGAAGGATATTTTATTTAGATTTATTACATATGTAATTTATTTTTATTTAGTAGTTTCAATTTTTGTTTAGACTCTAAATTAGTTCTTTTTCTTTTGGGTCCTAATTAATACATACTTCCTCCGTCCCACAAATCTTGAGTCATTTTCCTTTTTCTACCGTCTCACGAATTTTGAGTCATTTCCTTACATGGCAAAACAAATTCTCTTTATTCATCTTTTCACTTTTTCATCTATCACACTTAACATACTAAATAGTATTTTCTTAATTCTCGTGCCGAAAAAAACGGCCTCAAGATTCGCGGGACGGAGGGAGTAATTAATTTTTTGGATCCTACATAATAAATAAGATTATCCTTGAACTAGTTAAAATGGTCGTTCATTTTACTTTCTCGAAAAACTTAATCTTATTTCAAACTTGGGCTCTTATTATTGGAGTTAGGATTTTGGGGTGTATCTAACTAAATTGATATATTTGTCCATAGTTGTGAAAGCGACGAGTCTATTTAATTATCTCAATCATCATAATTATATATGTTATTATGCTTGTGCATGAAGAATTTGGTGGATATCGGCGGCCTGTTTTTGATGAAAACTGTATCTTAAGTAGCTTGGAAGTATTATTTTATCTTGAATTATAAATCATTGATTTTTAAGATACTTTATTACATGAGCATCCATGTAAAAACAATAATAAAAAAAATAATAAATTGGTTATTCGCCGTCTATAGGTGATGTATTCAATTCCTTCACTTGTAAGTGTTTCCTACCGTCAAAATTATACATATAAAAAAAATACGAAATTTTAAATTTGTAATTTTATTAATTATAGTAATAAAATACATACGTATAATTAATTATGAAATTACTAAAAATATTAAAATTGGACAAAATGGGAATAATGTCGAAACTTCACTCTTAAATTTTAAAATTGAAACAATGATTGGGGGACAAGACAAAAATCAAAATGAGACACTTGAAAAAATGTAGGAAATAATTGGAATGATGAATTTACTTTAAAAATAAAAGGGAGTCTTATTTAATTATTTTAAACTGTTTTATGGAAAAAATTTGTAAGACAAGTTAAGATCTAATTAAATCCAATCACAATCAACCATTAATAAATTTATAGATATATCATTGAAATTTGGATCTGAATACAAATTTTGATCCGTAAAATGATTGATCTCAATTTTTTTATAAATAAATAATAAGTGTAAGAAAGAATTAAGCAATTGATTACTATGCCGACGGCCAAATCAAATACATGCAGTGGAAAATTGGAGCTCAATTTCCAATCTCGATATCAATAATTGCAACTTTATTTGCTAGTGATGAAACGAAACTTTTAACTACCAACTAAAATCATAGGAGAAGAAAAGTATAAGAAAATAGAAATAAGATGAATATGTGTCAATGTTTTTGCAATAATATTCTACAAGACTAATAATTTAATGGGACGAAAATGATTTGGGAAATTAGGGCCCATTTGTGCCAACCCATCACCAAATGTCATTTGCATGAGACAATGTTTTTGTTGCCTACCACTGTTACATTGATGTGCTGCTCTTCAAATTTATTTTTATTTACAATAAATATATGTGGCTGCCCATAAATTAGTAAAATAGAAATAAAAATTGATTTATTTAATTATTTTGTTGTATTGTCTACATTGTAGCTTTTTTTGATATATTTTTGATAATTTTTGTATATTTTATTTAAAAATAAAAAATAACTACAATGTGAACAATACAATAACATAACTAAATCCCCTTTTTATTTAAAAAATAATTTTTTTTTATTTAACTAGTTTGTGGGCAGCCGAACATTGTGGCTATTTAACATCACTATTTTATTTATATAGTCTAGATTTGTATAAATTATACTAAGGACTTGACTACACTAGTTAGACAATAGACATACATAAAAATAGGAGGATCAAATAAATGTTTTTTTCATTGTAGGAACTACTAATTTATCTGTATAGTTAATTTTTGTATGATTTACTATCATATATAGATACAATAATACATTATCTAAAAATGTGAAAATGAATGGTGATCATCCATTTAGTGAAGATTTATGAAGTCATTGGTCAATGATTCCTACAAAAACTTATCTCTACGTACAGAAAATTCACTATTTAAATAATCAAGAATCAAACTATATATAATATTGTTTCGAGTAACACATATCTAAGTCGATATATACCAATAATATTATTGTAATGTCTTATAGCAATTTGTTTGATCCCCCAAAACTTATATATATCCTCTTGGCTAAGTTTATATGGATCATTCTTAAATGTTTTAACTTTTATGGATGGCCAAATTAGGCTTCAATAGTAGCATATTGCGAGAAATTATATTATTCTTTTGTTAGACATATGTTGGATTTGTTTATTTATTTCCCTTTTTGCAATTGAAATATTCTTCGTACAATGATATTGTTCCGTCTCCCATCACATTAATAAACAGTACGTGTTTACAATGATAAGATGTCACTTACATATATACATGGATAATTTATTGATGAAAAAAGCATACAATAAAAATACTATCTTCATATAATAAGGAATTCAATCTATATATTTTAAAATATAATAATCGACTCAAGCCATGAGTTTGTCGAGTCTAATAGCCGAAATAATTTTTATTAAATGTTACATTAATTGTGTTTTTGATTTTTTCATTGCCAAGATTATTTTATGCACAAACTTAAATGACAATAGCATATATACGGATAAAATTGGAGGGCAGCCCTACACCACTCTAATCTGTCAGTTCAGAAGGAATCTTTCTAAATTTTTTTATTTGTTTTTTGAATTTTTCTATTTTATGCCCCCAATGAATCCTATGCAGATGTATGATGAGTTCTTGGGCATTATTACTAATCATGTTGTAAAATTTCAGAAGAAAAGTCCAAAAAAAGGTAGTTTTATTCTGTGATATTTTTTGTATTATATCGAGAGAAACTGCCTGTGCTCAATAATAATAATAATAATGTAAATTATCTCCAAAATACAACGGTTAGGATGACTCGAGTAAATGAACACTACAAATTCGATGTTCCGGCGAATTACTGAATATTTGGGACTGAGTGTTTATCCTACGACTCGAACTATGTGAATATAATACGAAATGCTTTGATTATGATTGCAACTCAGGGTGAACTTGAGTCGTTGAATACTACGTGCTCAATATTCCGACGAATTACTAAATACTTGGAATTATTGAATATTCGAGACTGAGTATTTCTCCTTCAACTCAAACTATGTAAACATGATAAAAGATGCTTTGATTATGATCACAGTTCAAGGTGAACTCGAGTTGTTGAACACTATGAGCTCGATGTTCTTGCGAACTATTGAATACTCGAGACTAAGTATTTGTTACGACTCGAACTATGTGAATATGATATGAGATTCGGGAGTGTGTACTTGTCCTACGATTCGAACTATGGGAATATGATATGAGATGCTTCAATTATGATCACAGTTCACGGTGAACTCAAGTCGTTGAACACTACGAGCTCGTTGTTTTCACGAACTGCTAGATACTTGAGACTAAGTATTTGTCCTAGGACTCAAACTATGTGAAATTAGATGCTTTGAGTGTGATCTAAACACATGACGAGGGCTCGATATTCCAGTGAACAACTGAATACTTGGGACTGAATATTTGTCCTACGATTCGAACTATGTGAATATAATGTGAGATACTTCAATTATGATCGCGACCATATGCTGTGAGATCATACGACTTGAACTATTCGTATGTTGAGTAACCATGTGAATATGATATGAGATACTTTGATTATGATCAAAACCATGTGCTGAGTGAGATGTCGTATGTTAAATGAGAATTTTCGTCCATTATGGGGGCTCTACTAATAGATTATAGGTATGATGAATGAGTGAGATGTCGTATGTTGAATGAGTGATTTTTGTTCATCCCGGGGGCTCTATTTATAAAAGGTAGGTGGTTGTTTGTGAAGAGATGTGAGCTTTATCCATATTTTCTAAACATGTAGGTCTATCCGGCCCGAACAGATGTAATGGTTCCTACCCTGATCCGAACCAACGTGTCGGTCTAGTATGACACGGGTCGGGCACACGCCAACCGCTGCCATGTGGCCCAACAGCTGCCACCATGCCACTAAAATTAAAGGCTCCTCAATGTGCATGTTTGAAGTGCAAAGTGCTCTGTTAAAGCGCCTATTACGACGTGCACGTGCTCGGATGGTGTCTCATAAGCAGTTGGACTAACCTAAAAAGACTAATACAAAAGATCCACTAAAGTGCACCATAACGGTGCATACTTGATTGTTTCCTTCTAATAGAAAACTTTTATACGGGATTTCCTTATTTTTCATTGAGGGATAACCACATTTTTCTATGTTTTAAGTTGTAATCTTTAGCCATTAATAAGTCATTCATTTCAACACGAAATCAATTAATAAATACATTAAATTCATATACACAAATTCGAGATTTCATATAACATTTCATCTAAAAAAATCTTAACGAACGCTGATGAAGCCTAGCTCAAGTGGCAAATATGAAGCATCCAAAGACTCTCATTTGTGAGAGGTCTTGGGTTCATCAATTCCCGCATGTGTGCGGGTAGTTTTTCCACTTTTGTGTGGGTAGTGTTCCCACACTACAAAAAAACAGCTAAACTACGACGGAATTAGCGACGGAAAAGGATTTCGTCATAAAATTATGACGGAATAACGACAGATCAACGACGACTTTCAATTTCAAAAATTAACTACGGAATCTACATCAAATTTGCTACGGAAATATTTTAACGACGGAATTAGCGACGGAATTTCCGTCATAAGAGTTTACTACAGAATTATTCCGTAATTAAAAGTAAGGAATATTTAATTATTTAAATAATTAAAAATTAACGACGGAATAATTTCGTAGTTAAAAATAAAAAATATATATCATTTATTTTTGCGATTGCAGGGAGACAAGGTGGAGATGCTCGTATTGAATGCTAGTGGTCTCCGTCGTGAGTTCATGGATCTCAGGAAAGATTTGACCCATTCCCTGTTTCTTGTGCTCCAGCTTTCCCAGAAACGAGATAGATAGTGTCGATGAACGCTCATTTGGGCTCATTCAGCACATAATTTTCCTGGGGCACTTCAGTTTCCTCACCATTCACATCGAGTCTCTCTGCATGTATTCCTGGAAGAGATTGGGCAAGTTGGAAAGAGTATTGGGGTCGGGATGATGTGAAAGCAAAAGCAGAAAATTTGGGGACGTCTATAATCTTCCTCTTGATCTTTTTATCTTTAGATGTTGGTTTGAAACTATTTTGAACAGTTTGATTTTAACTTTTGTTATGTTGGAGATTGAACATATAATCTTTTGTTATATTGGATTTCTATGAATTAATGTGATATAAGACTTTTTGTTGTTTATATTTTGTTTAATAAGTTGCATTAATATTGTGTTAATAGGTTAAATACTTTTATATAAATAATGCAAAAAATATTTTATAAAATTTGTTGTCTTTAGCGACGGAATAGCGACATAAATCTTCAAACCAAATTTGCGACGGAATCTATTCTGTCGCTAATCCGTAGTTAAAAAAAACAACCAAACGACAACTACTTTCTTAGCTACAGAAATTTCCGTCGCTAGTCCGTCGTTAAAACTAGCGACAGAATACATTTCCGTCGCTAATTTTGCTAGCGACCACGATTCTAGATTCGGAAAAAATCCGTCGTTATTCTGTCGTTAGCCGCGATTAGCGACGGAATTTTCATTTTTAGCGACGGAAAATTTCGTCGCTAATCGGCAGATTTTTTGTAGTGCCACCTTTGTATGGGTAGTGGTTCTGGCTGCGTGCTGTTGTTTTTCCACCTTTGTGTGGTGTAGAGATCTCCCTGCGTGCAGGTTGCTTATTAGATTATTTATTAGATATCCTCTTGTAATTAAAAAAAAAAAGATTATTTTGATCGAGAGGGTAGTTTTCAAAAAAAAAATCTCAACGAACCACCATAATTAATAATAGTTTAATAGGTATTTATTAGCTAGATTTCCAACAAATACTATTAATAATTATACTAAATTAGCCAATTTAACGTCTTTGAGATGCCGTTAACGTACGTTCACTAGTGTTTTATTGCAGGTTTACAACAAAAATTGCAATTTTAGCATAGAAAATATTTTCAATTTACCTATGTCACACTAAAATTAATATAATATACAATAGTTATTTTAATTATTAATATTCACATTACATGTATACGATGGAAACACCAATTAAATAATATAGCAAAAATGCCAAAAACTTTGGTGTGCTTCGCAAAAGAATTAATGACCTTGAAAATATGGGGAAAAATGTGCCTTTAGAAAAAAAAGGTTTAAAAATGTAGTGGATCAACAAGTTGAAATTGAATTTCGACTTTCGACTTTGGCTTAATGGCGTGTGTTAATTCACTTTTAAAATTGGATACACATTTCGTGCCAAGTTAAAAATTTGGTGCTACAATTTTTATCCAATGATAATTTTGAGAAAATGCAGAGGCCCAATTTCTTTTGTATATCTCGAAGGTCAGGACATTTTGTACAAATAGTCGAAGTTCAAGGCCACAAAAAGTTTATAACATCACACAATTTAATATATTTATAGTATAGATGTGTAATTGATATATTTTATAAATTTCACAGTTCAATTTACTGAACATAAAATTTAATTTATCATAAAAACTATAATAATTACTGCAAAATAAAACAATATTATATATATATATATATATATATATATACTTTTTTGGATTTAATGTTCGAAATGAGTAAATTATTCCGACGGATGTTCAACCAAAACATTTCTAAGAGCATCCACAATGGTGGGCCAAGGTGGGTGCACAATTGTGGTCCCCACTCCTATTGCACCCACTCTCCACAATGGGAGAGCCCACTCTTGGCTCATTAGATTTACTTTTCATTTTCTATTTATTTGATTCTTGCGTGAACGGCGAGAATCCTTGGCCGGATGCATTTGATTCGTCGGGAGATGGATTTTGGGGGTGTTAACGCCAATAATTTTTCCAATCTCCTTCCATGATTTTGTGAGAGTATAAATTATAGAAGATGAAGTATAGTAGTAGTAGGAGATGAAATAGGGAATGAACATATTTATAGAAGCAAAATAAGAAGAAAAAAAAGGGAGGGGGGCAACGGCCAAAACTCAACGTCTCTCTTCCAGATTTTTCAATTTTTGATTTTTTTTGTAAATGTAAAATACGAAAAAGTGGGAGGTGGGCACACGCGCATGAGGCTGCACCCGGAGCGCCCCAGCGCTTCGCCTTTTTGCATCGCCGGTGCGGCATTGGGGATGGGTGCAATAAATGAGGGCTCACACCGGCTATTGAGCCCCTATTGTGGCTGCTCTAAGAGCCTCTTTATCCTTGATTTGTCTAAACCATAAACAAACTTTTATATGTTAACCAAAAAAAAAAAAAAGAACACACACAAATTACATTTAACATAAATATTAAAAGTATTATTTAGAACTTATCCTAAATAGTAGCATAAAATAGAAAAATAGATGGAATTGAACCCCAGTATAGCAAATGAGATCCCCTGTCTCATAATTTAGCGTGTAGCATGTATACCAAATTCATTTAGTGCAGGATCGTGTGACAACACCATTTTTATTTTTTTTTGAGCGATGACAATACCAAATTTGGTTATTTGGTGGAAGCTTTATTTAATAAATGTGAAGCGACTACTAAACTAGATAGAGCTTTTTTTTTTAATATATATTTTATGAAATTAGTCGAGATAATACTTTTTTTAATCTCTCATAATCCAAAAACGGGCGGAAGATTGCTGAAGTACGTATAGGTTAATTACATTAAATTAGATAATATCTTAATTTGTTTCAAAATAAATTAAATGCTAAATTTGCATTTTGTACTATCTATGATTCTAATTCAATTTCTTGTCAATTTTATCATATGTGGCAATCAGAATACCACCTAGGTTCGGAAAATAATTTTCTTACCCATTACAAAATTTGCATGTGACTATTACTCATTACAGAGTCAAATACCAAATTTTTTTTTAATATCTTTTAGAGTAGCGGCCACCTCTAATATGAAACAAAAAAAAAAAAAAAAAAATCAAACAAGGGGAAGAGTGACGATGAGAATTAAATTATTGTCCTCATTGACGTAGCCAAGCTTCCAGTGGGGGCATTAGGCAGGGTCCAGTGGGATTATTATCCTCATATTTTTTAATATAATATATTGTTATTATTTCATGGTGTTGTTTATTTTTTTTTATGTTTATTAATGTGGACTAAAAAAATTAAAATTTGAGTTTTAAATGTAAAATTCTTTATTATCAGACTTTCTTTCTATCACTATTCTCAATTAAAAAAATTATTGTTATTATGTGTTCCATGAAATATTATTGTTGATATAATCTAATTAAATATTCCTAATTTATGTTAATTGTTAGCTCAAATAGTATTAGTGCCCTTCATGCTGTAAAATGCAATACATATTTGTGTACAATACTATGTATTTTTGTGTGCAAATTTATGCATAAAAGACATGCAAAATTAAAAAAACTTCAAAAAAAAATAATTTTTTCAATATCCCAAAATTTATTTCAATTTTACACGTGCATATTTTGCCTTGAAAGGCCTTGGAAGCCCTCTGCCACGTATCGCGTTCTTAGCGCACCACATGTACAAAATGTGTGGTCTAAATTTGGTACTGCATAGTAACTAACGACCAAATACGTGCTATTAGAATCCAATCATTTTTAGCTCTTAGATCATCTAAATTTACAGTTGAATTATCACTTTATTGGACAAATTCATGGTCTTGAATTCGATTTTATTCTTCACAATCCAGACATTTTACAAATAATTTAATACGATTTTCTTAAATTTAAATCCCAATCGTTAAATTATAAATAGATCAATCGTGTAAATCTAGTCCTATTTTATTCTAACAATTGATTTTAGTCTAGCAGAATAGAATTAATACGATTTTGCACTTAATAAGTAGGGATGTAGAATGAGTCAAACTAGACTCTTGAGCTACTCAGATCCTGACTCCATAAAAAATTGTTAATTATATGACTCAAGCTTGAACTTCACATTAACTACTTGCTAGCAAACACTGTCAAGTGAGTTGACTTTAAAAAATATAAAATTATTAACCTGGAACATCTTACATATTTTATTCTATAATTAATTAATAATAAGTATATTGACTTCTAATTAACTTAATTACGATTAAAAGAAACACAGTGTAGTTAAACCTATATTTAAAAAATTAATTTGGATTCGATTAAACTCGAATGAAGTCATATATAGCTAGCATCAAAACATTCAATAAATAAAATTTGAGGTGGCTCCACTTAACTCAAGTTGTCTATACTCGTAATACGCTTGCAAAACGACTTTATCCAAATAAAAGTGTATACACGCTTTGAAGTCGGATTGAACTCATACGCGTCAAAAATAAATTTTGACCAAAATTAATATATTCACACGCAATTAACTCTAAAAAAAATTTAGTTATTTTATTGTATTGTTTGTTCGTGCTGTCAAATGGGCAGAGTCGGGCCAGCTCAACCCGGCCCACCGGGCTTCCGAATTCTATAGGATGAAATAAGTTATTGGTGTGCGTGAATTGAGCCAAGAACTCTAAGGCTAAGAGAATATCTAAGAATGGGGATAGATAATTAATCAAATGAATTAATGTTTACTTGCAACCTACACTTTCCTCTTCCATGTGGAAAGCGTAACGTGCTACGATCTTATTATTATTACGTCGACGAAGAATACGACGTCGTACGTAGTCGACCCCATCCCATCTCGGGAGGAAATTGAAATTTCATAAATTGATGTAAAATCAAATCGATGAATACAGTGTAGAGAGTTGATCGAGTAGAGAGAGAAGCCAAAAGAGTGGAGTCGGCTACAGTGAGATGATTAGACAGAGAAATGCGGGCGTATGAAAGCAGACAAAAATAAGGCTCCTAATGTGTACGTATATATGCAGTTGGCCTTTAGTATTTATGCATGCAATTTAACTCTGCCCATGAAAATCACAATTATGACTGTGTTTTTGTTCCTTTATGGGGATGTTTTTCTTCATATCAACTTTCAACCATATATTGTCATTGGCCCCTAAACCCCCCCCACCTATACCCCACCCCCCCCCCCCAACCCCCACCCCCACCCCCATCATCTTTTCAACAAGTTTATTTAGGCAGCCTTTCATATATAACTATACCTGAGGAAGATGTTTCTTGAGAGAGAAAAACTTTGTATCTCATTTACATTTATTTTGGAAAAGTGATCGAGCGCTCAAAAGCTGAATCAAAAGCTGATTATATTACCGAAAGAAATAGGCTTTTTTTTTTTTTGGGATATTTTATTAAAAATAAAATTAATGCTGAGCAACATTGATCCGTCCGCCGAGTACGCGGCGAGCAAGCGGAAGCGGCGGCCGGCGGGGACGCCAGATCCGGACGCGGAGGTGGTGTCGCTGTCGCCGAAGACGCTGCTGGAGTCGGATCGGTACGTGTGCGAGATCTGCAACCAAGGGTTCCAGCGGGATCAGAACCTGCAGATGCACCGGCGACGCCACAAGGTGCCGTGGAAGCTGCTGAAGAGGGAGACGCCGGTGGCGCGTAAGCGCGTGTTCGTGTGCCCCGAGCCGAGCTGCCTCCACCACGACCCCTGCCACGCGCTGGGGGACCTCGTCGGGATTAAGAAGCACTTCCGCCGCAAGCACAGCAACCAGAAGCAGTGGGTCTGCGACAAGTGCTCCAAAGGCTACGCCGTCCAGTCCGACTACAAGGCGCACCTCAAGACCTGCGGCACCCGCGGCCACTCCTGCGACTGCGGCCGCGTCTTCTCCAGGTTAGTGAGAGAAAATGATATCGAGATAGACAGAGAGAGAGAATTGAATCAGGGAATCTTGTCATTTCACAGAGTTTTCTTGTATTCAGTGCAGAATGTCTTGCAATTGCAGCTGCATCTCTTCTCTCTCTCTCTCTCTCTCTCTCCCTATGTGAGTGAAGGTGTGTGTTCTTGCGTAACAGAAGACTGTGTGTCAAATCATTTTCTCAGCCAGTCCAAGATCTCGTTAGACTACTAGGTTTTGACTCATTGTCAGTCTAATTAATTTTTAATTAATGTTTTCGCATCTTATTAATTAAATTAAATCAAATTAAACGCAAACTTGTTGTGCATGGAATTATAAGATGAAAATTTGGGGGTGACATTGTTGATACATGATTTGAAGAAGGTGTGGCGTTTTTGAAGGTCAAGATGGTAATGATGCGAAATGATTGCATTCTTGTTTGTAGCACTCGTCTTCATGAATGGGGTTTTTTTTCAAAACTTCTTCAAACCCCATTTTCTTCTGTTCAAAAAATGTCCTTTTGCTCGACTTTTTTACTACATCTTTAATCATCACAGCCTTGAAAACTTTACTACGTACTTGCTTCTGTGTTATTTGTTATATATATATATGTAATTTTATTTATTTAATATTATTTGTAGGGTGGAAAGTTTCATCGAGCATCAAGATGCGTGCAGCATGGGGCGCCTCCGCTCCGACGCGCTGCCGCCGCCGGCGTGCTTATCGCGGACGGCGTCGAGCCCTAGCCCCTCCAGCGACACCAATCTCAGCGTCGTCGCGCCGTGGCAGGCGGCGTTGGCCAAGCCGAGCAACGAGGCGATCTTCGTGACCGCATCGACGTGTCGTCCCCCAAATCTGGAGCTCCAGCTCCTCACCAAATCCAACGAGGATCACTCGACTCAGCTGCAGCTCTCGATCGGATCGTCGGAGATCAACGGCGAGGCGGAGATCAGCCGGTGCTCGCCGCGGGGGAGCACGACGGGCGGCGAGAGGCCGGCGAGGGTGAAGGAGCAGGCGCAGGAGCAGCTGCGGGTGGCGATGGCGGAGAAGGCGTACGCGGAGGAGGCGCGGCAGGTGGCGAAGCGGCAGATGGAGGCGGCGGAGCAGGAGTTCTCCAACGCGAAGCGGATCCGGCAGGCGGCGCAGGCGGAGCTGGAGAAGGCGCAGGCGCTCAAGGACCACGCCACGAAGAAGATCAACGCCGCCATGCTCGAGATCACGTGCCATTCCTGCAAATCAAAATTCCAGCAGGCGTTATTCGCTGAGAATTCCAATTCCAATTCCAATTCCAATTCCAATTCCAACTCGATCGGATTGAATTTCATCTCGTCTGCGCTCAGAGGCTGGGAAGGGAAGAAGGCCGATCATGAAAAATAAATATCATCATAATAATTCTAATAATAATACGCAAATTAATTAATTAAATCAAGGATTTGCATTTGCTGTGGTATTGGTATTTACTGTTAGCATTAATGTGTAGATTTCGGATAAGTTTGTATTTTATTTTATTTGATTTTGATTTTGATTTTGATTTTATCCCGTTGTGGTAGAGATGGCGTTGATATATGTTGGAACGGGGTTATGATCTGTGTAATGATGTACATTTTTTTAATTGTTACTTTTCATTTATTTTCCACAGGTTTATGGTTAGCTATCATAATTTTGATGGAAGCTTTTGTTCAGGAACAATAATGTGAAATTTTGAGGGTTTTTTACTTTTTCTTACCTGTCGATTTCCATTGGCAAAAAAAGATGAAATGTCTTGGTATTCATCAGATTCGCATTAATAGCTATTCATCTGCAAGAAATATTTTGCTTCTCAGGTATGATTATTATTCAAGATTGTGTTTGAGTTTTTTCAAAAAAAAAAGAAAAAAAGATTGTGTTTGAGTTGATAACATTTGGTGAGTATTTATGAGAAAAATTAAGAGAGAGACAGAGATAAGATTTACTATTGAACTTTACATTTTATATAATGGTATTGTTGAAGATCATAATGTACAGTGTTGTAATTAACATCTAGACATATTTGTTTGTTTGCACTAATAACATCAATTTTGAACATTCAACAAGGCAATAAAGAATTTGAAAAAAATGTTAAAATAATCATCCAAATAATTGTGTTATAAATTAAATGTAATCAAGGGAATATTATCCTAGAGTACCACGATTTTATGTATGTCATTATACCTCACTCTTATATCTATTTTATTAATAATATTTTTTATAAAAGAAAATTTTATTATAATAATACTATGAATTATAATAAATTTTTATATCAAAAGGTTAAAATTTTAAAAAATTATATACCATAACTTTTAATTCACCAACCTATTATTAGTTAATAAAAATAAAATTAAATGATAAAAATAATTATATACCTAATTAGATGGAATAAATCCTAGTTAATAATCACAAAATTAAACTAAAATATACGATGTTGAAATTGGAGAAAAAATATATAAGAGCATCCACATTGGTTGAGTCAAGACTCGACTCATTCATGCTCCGATACCACTTATGAGTCAAGTGTTGCATTGACTCATCTATTAACTCATATGGATTAGTTTTGATCTTTGAATTTTTGATTTAATTTAAATGATTCAAATTTAAATAACACAATCCCTTGAATTAAAGTTACATTAATTTATATTACTTAAAATTTAAAATACATAACATTAAAAAAATTAAAATAAACATATAAATTGAAAAGGAAAAAAATCGACCAAGTGCAATTAGAAATGACCATTGAAAATTATTTTTTAAAATCTATTTTTTTTAAATTATGTCGAATGTGCTTGACTTAATAGAACGAGTCAAGCTTCGAGTCAACAAGGCCTGTATCAGCTGACTCAAGTGAGTCAGCTAGCTAATGTGGGTGCTCTAAAAAATAAATAAAATTAAAAATAGATCACAAAGTAGAATATCAAGAGTTTCGAAAGACAAGGTTCTCTATAAATTAATTAATAGTTATATATATATATATATATATATTAAGGATAAAAAGATTAATTAATGTTATATCTATTGCATGTAACGAAAGGGGAAAAAAAAAAAAAACTTAATTTAAATGCCAGAATTAGGTAAGCAGCTTGATAGATAGCTTTAATATGGGAATCCCTTGCCTAGTCTTTTGTCAAAACTCGAAAGTGATAGGGTTTTCTGCATTTCTATAAATTTAATTATAATCACATAATATATGCATATATAATCAAACATGCATGCAGATACTTGACTGTGAAAACAATTTTCACCTCCCCCTCCCGCCCCAATTAATCATCTCGAAACCAAGCAAATATTAATAAACTTATTGTCTTAATTTATGATTTAATTTTGCTAAACATTATTTTACATCGATCATTCACTTTGCATACTTATTATTTTTTTTACTTTTGGAATATGTTATCTTTGATTAATAAATTTGTCATGAGCTTGAAAAGGAGGGATAATAAAAAATTTATCCCTTTAAATTCCTTTATTTTCTTTCCCTCATTATCTACAAATTAAATAGAATTCTATCCTTTCTCATCCCTCTTTTTTTACTCCAAGGAGGAATAATAATATCCTCCATTATTATCCTTATTTGAAGTAAAAATGAGGGATGAGAAAGAATAGAATTCTCTTTTGTAAAAAATAAAGGAATTTAATGTGCGGAATTTTTGTTATCCCTTATTTTCTCACGGTAAATTTATCGATCAAAGTTACAATGGTGGCCATAGACAACTAATATCTATTGGTACAAAATACAAAAATCACCAAAAATGATGAAACTCTCCTCAACTACAATCTTTATACAACTACTGTGAAAAAAATAAAATAACTGTTTGAATGACAAATTAGTAATTAGACAGACATGCATATTGAATATTGTTTGATGAAATTATATACACTACACTACACACACATATTTTGTGGTCATCAAGTGTCAACTTAGGTAAATGTTTGTTAGATTTTGTGTTTGGACTATTTGAAGATCTTTGCTCGCTGGAAAAAGGAACCTCGCCTTGACCCAGCATTAAATAACGGACTGCTAAAAGATTATTGTATCACATCATCACGGTACAAACATATGTGCATCATACAAATTTCATGTAATCATATCTCACACCACACACACACACACACACACACACACACACACACACACACACACACATATATATATATATATATATATATATATATATATATATTATAAATAAAGAGACATTATTTAATTTGTGGTTTAAAAATCACAAACTTTTACACAACAATTAATTTGCAAATGACTCTTAAAACTTATGAAACAAAACTTATCAAATTTTTTTGGCAAAATTAAAACTCTACGAAATCTTTTGACAACCCAATAATTATTTATTAATTCATGCCGTTGGTGATACTTTAACGGGCTAGCTCGATGAGATGAACATTTTGGCAAACGCCCACTTAATTTAAATTATTCCCAAAAAAATTAGATCAAAATTGTAAATTAGATCAAAATTGGTGATTTAAATGATAATTAGTACTCCCTCTGTCCCAACGAAAGTGATGCACTTTTTTTCGGCACGAGATTTAAGGAGGATAAGATTGCAGTGTAAAAGTGTGTAAAGGTGTGCGGAGCCTATTGTCGGTGGTGTAAAATTATTATCAAAAAATGAAATGCACCACTTTCGTTGGGATGGCTCGAAAAAGAATACGCACCGCTTTCGTTGGGACGGAGAGAGTATATAGAGAGAAATGAAGAGATTATTGGGGTGGGGTGGGGTGGGGGGGTGTGGGGTTGGGGTGGATAGTACAGCAATAGATGTACAAGTAGGAAGGGAAGAATGGGGTGGGGATATAAGAGTCCTTTTGGGTGTGCAGTTGCTGCACCCTTATAAATGCATGTAATAACCAAAAACGCCATGTTTTTCAGTGCCACACTTGTCATCGTTCATCCACGACTCGTCACTCTCACTCACTCCATTTATTTCACCATTTTTCTTTGGATTCACCTTCATCAGAATCAGTGTCTCTCACCAGGCATCTTTCCATTTATGCAGCCTATCATCACTCCCAACTTCCCATCTCTCTCTCTCTCTCTCCATGGCCGTGTGTGTGTGTTGTGTGTGTATGTGATATATATATATATATATATAGAGAGAGAGAGAGAGAGAGAGAGAGAGAGAGAGAGAGAGAGAGAGAGAAGAGAGAAATAACTGCGTACGTATGTGCGATATTTGTCTTTCCCTGACTTTGCAAAATACAGGAAAAGCTCAATTCCTGCCCGAAAAAGTCATCCCTCTAAATTTCCTTTTCCTCTCTCTCTCTCAATTACTTTTTGACCCTTTTCACTTTTTCTTACAAAATAAGTGTAGTAAAAAATTGTAGCCAATATTTTTTTGTCTTTTTGTATTATGTTTTTAAATCCGTATAGTGTGAGGTTGTCTCAGCGCATGTGGCACATTAAAATAACCAATAACGATAGTGCGTTTGTTAATCATAATTGGAGATACTTTATGGATTGTGCATTTTTAATTAGAGTTCTAATTTATTTTAATAAATAATATATTAATACTCTCTTCGCCCATAAAAAATGGGGCACAATTATTATATTTAGCGTCCAGAGCATTTTTTCTTTTAAGACACGAGCCCACCACTTTTCCTTATATTTTATCCTTATCAATACTTTTTATTTACAAAAAAATCAACTTTAATTCAATTTCAACCACTCATTTCAAATAATGGTGGGAGCCTTTCTCCACTAACCACCAATTTTACTAAAATCTATGCTCATCAAGTGTCTCAATCTAAAACGCAGAGAAATATTTAGTAAAAAAAAATATGGGGCACGTGCGCCACGTGGGTAGAGTGCATACACTATATTTCATGTATTGTAGAGGAAATGTATTTTATTTTATTTTATATATGTTGTTTATCTAGTATATCACTTGATAGCGGTACAATAATTAGGTATAGTTAAGGCGAGAGAAATACTCGGTATACCGGTCATACCGTACCGTAAGATGCCATAAAATACCGAACTTAAGGTATATCGGATTTTTCGGTAAGGTATGATACCATACCGAAGATTTACGACAAGGTAAAGATATGGATTTTTCAGATACCGGGGTATACCGACATATACCGATACCGAGGTATATACCAAAAATATCAATAAATACCGTATTAAAGGTATATACCGGAATAAAGTATGATACCTTATTAAGGGTATACCGGTATATACCGGTATTAAGGTATAATACTTTGTTCTGATATACCGCAATTATCGGTATATACCGGTATGTCAAAAATCACAGTATATACTGTATCAAACTCTATAGTTTTAAAATATATATATATTTTTATCTTTATATTTTTAAAAATATTGATAAATTTTATAAAATGATGTATATAATCTATGTTATATTATATACAAGTACATGAATTTATAAATATCACCAAATGATACAAAAATAAACAAAATATAGTTCATATAGTTATGATATAATATTCACGTTATAAATATCATCAAATGATAAAAAAATAAACAAAATATAATACATTAATTTATAACATAGTTATGATATAATATTCACCTTATGTGAGTTATATAGTTATATTTTATACTATATTATAACGAAGATTATTGTTCTACAATAAATTACATCTAACTTCTAACATCTATATTTACATGAATATATATGCAAGTATGAGAATATAAATATCATCGATACAAAAATGAACATAGTATAATATATAGGTTATACAATTTAATATAATTGAATTATAGTATTGTTTATATTGATATTATAGGCTTATAGCATAGTTATAATATAATATTCACCTTATTTAAGTTATAGTATTGTTAATGTTGTTATATTGTAGACTTGTGAAATTGCTGAGACGTGAACAAATTTTGTACTTTATTTATGTTCTTGCGTTTGAGTTTTATTGTTGACATTATATTTGTTTGATGTTGCTTATCAGGTAAGCAGGTTCAAAAAAAAATTATCGATATTAGCGTACCGAAATTTATCAATTTCAATATACCGTGTAAGTGCGGTATACCGAAACATGATACGGTATACCGAGATACGGTACGGTATGCCGAAACAAAGGTACGGTAAAGGTATGCGATTTTTTATACGGTAATTTAAGATATACCGGACTAAGGTATACCGTATGTAAAGGAAATGTACAGGTATGAAATTTCTCCATACCAGAGGTAAATGTAAGGTATAAGGTATGGACAATTTATTAAGGTATATCGTACCGTCCCACCCCTAGGTATAGTGAGCAAGCTCGTTAATACATTATTATAAGTTAGAATGAGATCCTAAATTATTAATTTGACATTTAGATTATATTTTGAGGCTTTAATTAGTGATAAGTGTACTTATTTAACTAATCATAAAAAAATGAATTTTAAGTAAATAAAGTACTATATATTTCAGAATAAATAATTTATGTATTTAAAAAATTAATTTTATATTTTGAAATGTCATTTTTAATTGAGCTCATTTATAAGTAGCTTATAATTTAGAGGGTGTCTGTCTAAGGTTATTTTAAATAGTTTATAAGTTTTAAGAACTTATAAATTGGCACAATGTTACATGATTGATTTTACAAATGATCTTTGCTTATAAGATTGTGAAAAAAAATAAGTTGGGATTGGGGATTTTATTTTTTGAGGAGATTATAAGTTATTAAAACTTATTATATCAAACACCTATTTAAAAATTTATAAACTATATTAAAAAAAATACTATAATTAAGCTCAATCAAACACACTCTTAACAATATTGAAATCAAATTAGATAAATATTTAGTTTTGTTTACACGGGCCCATGAGGTCTTGCTCTAATGGCAAAGTTGAGGCACTCAAAAACTCTCATTTGTGAGAGGTCTTGGGTTCAATCCCGTCTGCATGCGGTGATGTTTTTCCATTTTATGTGGTGTTATATTCCCGCCTGCACGCGGTGTTGCATTGTTTGATGTTAAGGTCTCACACGCAAATTATTATTCTATCCCAATATAAATGTCCCACTTTTCATAATGAAATGTCCCAATATAAATGTCTCATTCCTTTTTTGGCTCTATACCTAATATTTAAATAATTTCCACCAACTCATTTTATCTACTTTTTACATATTTCTTAATTTACGTGTCCAAAAGTTAAGAGACATTTATATTGGGACGAATGAGGGAGTATATAAAATGAGAATAAATAATTATTTTTAGTTCTTTTGATCATCAAAATTTATGATAGATACATATTATTTTGTCGGATGAATGTATCATTTGAGTTCTAATCTTAGAGGGTGCACATTTTTTTAAGTACGTTAATTTTAACAGCAAATACATTGTTCTCATATTCTCACGAAAAATCAATTCTCATTGTAACCACACTCAAATAAGAACCATTACATACAATGAGAATGTAAAATCTTTGTAACCACACCCAAATAATAATTTTAACAAATGTTCCATCTTATACAAAAATGAACTACCTTTTATTATTAATAGTTCATAATCTTACTTTAACTAAAGAATTGACTCAAACTTAATAATGAAAATTCGCTAAGAAAGAGAAAATGGACAAAAATAATACAAATTTAACAAACTAATATTAACAAATCACTATTAAATGTTACTCTCTCCGTCTCATTATAAATGTCTCATTACTTTTGGACACGGAGATTAAGAAATGTGTAATTAGTAGATAAAATAGATTGGTGAAAATTGTTTAAATATTAGGTATACAGAGAGAACATGTTGCCAAAAAAGGAATGAGACATCCCATTATAGAAAATATGATATTTGTAATGGGACGGAGGGAGTAAGCAATTAGCCCGTGGATGCTACGATTATTAAAGCAATGTATTATCTTCTCTCTCGTATTTCCTTAATATATATATATATATATATATATATATTAAGTATAAGGTTTGTATTTTTTATGTTAAATAAGGTTTTTACTATAAGACAAAGCCCTACCATACATATAAGGATGTGCTAAAATAAAAACTCATTTTAAAACATAATATAGGAATCATTTTCAGCCTTTAAATCATGAAGATTTACGGTGAATTTATATATGACTTTGTTAAATAAATTCATAATCATGAGTTCGAATCTCATAAAGAGAAAAATTTTAATTTTCAAAATTTAGACATTTACAGAATGAATTCAGACATGTTCCACGTAAAATTTAGGCATTTACAAAGAGATTGCCCAAAAGATTAAATCCCAACCATTAGATTATAGGTATATCAATAGTATAAATATTTTCCTAATTTATACTTTGAGAGTGATTTACAATCTAACCACTCTTTATAGATTTATATATATAAAGAGAGAGATAAATGATCTAGTGAGAATGTTATCTATAGTGAAAATTGAGAATGAATCTGAAATGTTAGATATTTAAATCTTATGGCTGATATTCATTCAAATTAATTGTGAGAAAGTTAATAAAATTTACGAACAAATCAAGGTAATGTACGAACTGTTGGAATTGTGTTAAAAATGAAAGTGGGGATTTTGTCCCACATTGGTTTTGCTATCAAAGTAGGTGGAGACCCTTAGGCTATTTAAGGAGTTCCAAGGTCTTTGATACAATTGCACCAATCACTACCTTTAGTCTTGTGATTACTTCTAGTTTGAAATTCCTTGCTCTTTGTTTTAGAGGGGTGAGAGGTTTTCAAAGGCTTGTAAGAGTGTAGTGGTTGTGAGTCGAGAGTGTGAGAAATACTGTGTGATTGTAGAAATTTATCATATAGTAATTTTTCAGTGGGTCGTGGTTTTTTCTCCGGATTTGGAGTTTCCACGTTAAATTCTTGTGTTGTTAAATTGTGTCTATTTTTATTCTTATTTCTTGCTTCTACCAAGTTTGGATGGGGAACTGATTTCCCAACAATTGGTATCAGAGCCTGGCTGAGGTCTCTTGATATTCCAAGTATGCTCTGTGGTTGCAGCATTGTCTGATCTTCCACATCAGAAAGGATTTCTTGAGAAAGATCCGGGCGGGGTGTCTCTTGCGAGACGGCTGTTCATTTTGGTGGAGAAGCGGTACGTCAAGTCAACTTCAAGTCCAAATGAAGTTCGACGTGGAGAAATTCGATGGAATAATAAATTTTGGCTTGTGGCAAGTGCAAGTCAAGGATGTGCTGATACAATCTGGGTTACACAAGGCCCTGAAAGGAAGTCCGAGTGCAGTCAAAAAGCCCGGTGCAGATGATGACACAAACAACAAGTCCGGTATGAGTGATGAAGATTGGGAGGATCTGGATCTGAAGGCGGCAAGCACAATTCGTCTCTGCTTGGCCAAGAATGTACTTGCAAATGTACATGGGATTTCGAGTGCGAAGGAGCTTTGGGAAAAGCTGGAAGCTCTGTACCAAGCAAAAGGCATCTCGAATCGGTTGTATTTGAAGGAACAATTTCATACCTTACGGATGGATGAAGGTGTGAAGATTTCAGATCACTTGAGTATTCTCAATGGCATTATCTCTGAACTGGAGAGTATTGGAGCGAAAATTGAAGATGAGGATAAGGCGTTGAGACTCATCTTGTCTCTTCCACGTTCCTATGAACACATGAAGCCAGTATTAGTTTATGGGAAGGAAACACTGGTCTTTGCTGAAGTCACGGGCAAACTTCTTTTGGAAGAAAGAAGGCTGATGAGTGAAGGACGTACTTCATCAGAAAATTCAGCAATGGTGGCCTTTAGCAGAGGGAGAAAGAAAGACTCCAAGGGCGTTGTTTGTTGGAGGTGCGGAAAACCCGGCCATACGAAGCGAAACTGTCCAGGTGGAGCTCGTCAAGGTGGAGCGGATTCGGCAGAAAGCTCCGAACAAGCAGCTAACATCGTGTTTGATGATGTCCTTTGAGGACATGAATATCCTTATGGCATGTCCAATGGCCATGATAGAGGATGTG
Source organism: Salvia miltiorrhiza (assembly GCF_028751815.1). NCBI lineage: Eukaryota > Viridiplantae > Streptophyta > Magnoliopsida > Lamiales > Lamiaceae > Salvia > Salvia miltiorrhiza. Next base: position 2,816,014 of record NC_080392.1, on the reverse strand, counting down.
ACGATGTTAGTTGGACCACATGTGCATGGTTTTTTGGCATGGATGCAGGTGTGTGGTGAAAAGTATGTCGATGGCTGATGACTTCTAGGAGGGCCAAAAGCTAGAAGGTTGCACCAAAATTTCAGCAAGGTTTTTTCGACATGTGCCGAAGTAAAATTCTTAGAATGGTTTATTCTAAGTGTTCTACTCATTTGGTGGAGTAGGTTTATTCTCTTTTGAGGATGATGGTTCTTTGTGATAAGAATCATTATTGTCGGTGAAGACAATGGCGTTTTTCTTTCATTTTTAACAAGGTGGAGATTGTTGGAATTGTGTTAAAAATGAAAGTGGGGATTTTGTCCCACATTGGTTTTGCTATCAAAGTAGGTGGAGACCCTTAGGCTATTTAAGGAGTTCCAAGGTCTTTGATACAATTGCACCAATCACTACCTTTAGTCTTGTGATTACTTCTAGTTTGAAATTCCTTGCTCTTTGTTTTAGAGGGGTGAGAGGTTTTCAAAGGCTTGTAAGAGTGTAGTGGTTGTGAGTCGAGAGTGTGAGAAATACTGTGTGATTGTAGAAATTTATCATATAGTAATTTTTCAGTGGGTCGTGGTTTTTTCTCCGGATTTGGAGTTTCCACGTTAAATTCTTGTGTTGTTAAATTGTGTCTATTTTTATTCTTATTTCTTGCTTCTACCAAGTTTGGATGGGGAACTGATTTCCCAACACGAACAATATTTTCATCTGAGTTCGAATTTTGGAGGGAGGGAAATGTTCATCACATCAATTGAATACGGGTATTCGTGCGTTATATTAATTGACGGATTGGAGGCAAGAGTTAGCTACGGAATTATTCTGTCGCTACAGCTTGCACAATCAAATGACAACTAAACTTTTAGCTATGAAAAATTCTGTCGCTAACCCGTCGTTAAATTTAACTACGGATCAATTTTCCGTCGCTAAACTTTTAGCGACCATGATTCTAGATTCTGAAATTTCTGTCGTTATTCCGTCGCTAGTAAGATTTAACTACGAAATTTATTGATTTAGTGATGGAATTTTCCGTCGCTAAATGACTATTTTTTTTGTAGTGTTATTTTATTCCTTGATCTATACTATTAAATCTGAACAGTAAATATCAATGATTTTATAGTTTATAATTTAGCTTATATTTTAAAATAAAGTAATTTCCCACTCTATTATATGTATTATAATAACAATTCCATTAACATATACCAAACCTTTTTTTGTTTGAAAACGTAAGTAGTTTAGCTAGCTAGCTAGCTAGTAAATAGTAAGTGTAATAGTATTCTAGTGTGACAAATCTAAATTTATAGGCTACTGTGGCCTTTTGGTAGGATAAATATGAGGAAAGTTTTGACTATGCTTTTCAAAATAAATTCTTGTACATCCTCCTCTAGCAAAAATACATGTAAGGGGACTATTTAATATTTATCACGATAGAATTAATACTGCATTTGGCTTCTTTCTTGTTTCACCTTGTATTTCACATTCCATATATAAAGGACGGGAAAATGACATTTATTTATATAATAATTTATTGCCATTATTCAATTATTTGTCCTTCATATATATACTAAAATAAGTTTGACTAATCATATATTCCTCTCAAAAAAATAAAAAAGTTTGACTAATTATATCCTTTCATATTGATGAAAGATTCATTATTGTTACCCGCATTTATTTTTTAGTCCATCCAAAGTAATTTCTGATTCAGCTTGACTAAAATAAGTTTGTAAATATTATGTGTTTCTAATTACTTATAAATTAGATCATTCCCTAATTAATATTTATAATTTTTGTTGAACTTTTTATTAATTGATGATTTCGTCTTGTTGAATATCACTTATTTTATTAGACTATTTATATTGTTCATTAAATTTAAAAAATGCTTGGAATCAAGTACTTCACTTTAAAACAAAAAATTAGAAAATGGAAAAACCGAAAAATTGTTTATTTCGATTTAGTTAACGATTTAGGGTTTGTTCTGTTCAATTATATTCTCGTAATTTCAAATTTTTTAATCAATTATTTTTCAAGCCAAAATTAAAAGGAATAATCAAATACTCATCCTTCCATTTACCAAATTCTAATAATAAAATTAATAAAGCGCGTACTTGTGCTTTTAAAGAAAAAAAGTATAGTGAAAACAACAATCTCCACGGTTATTAGAAAGAGAATATGCACATATATAGTCAAACTGAGCATTGAAATTTAATTTTTGACCACTCTTTTGAAAAATACTCCAAATTATGATAATTTTTTTACAATTTCGGTTCAAAATACCCTTGCGCCCCTTCTCTCCCTCGTCCACTGCTCCGCTGGACTACCGTTGACACAATAAGCACTAATAGTACCATTTGTACCAATTGCCAGTGCGGGAAAGTCAACGGTTGCGTTTCTCTCTGCGGCCGCACCCTTTCTCTTGGCACAATTGCCATTAATTGTGTCAAGTGTACCCAATGAAAGACACAATTAGCACTAATAGTGTCATTTGTACCAACTGCCAGCGGCCGCAGGAAAGTCAGCAGTCGCGCTTCTCTCCACGGCTGCGCCCTTTCTCTTGGCACAATTGACACTAATTGTGCCAAGTGTGCCTAATGAATGGAATAATTGGCACTAATTATAGTGCCATGTGTACAATCATTATAACCGGCGAGCCCAATTCGACCCGAAGCCCAGTCCGCGCGCGTAATCCTAACTCAGTCCGTCTAATTAAGGGCAAAATAATCCTAAAACATAAAAAAATAGCTGAAATGTGTGTTTTGTAGATGCGTGACCAAAATATTGAGTTTCATTGCGCAATATGACTATTTCACAAATTGACTCTATTAAAAATGACGTTATAAATTGAAAAAATTATTATTAATATGATTTTATTGGAATAGAAAAAACTTAAACAAATCCTTAGAAGAATAGGCACAAGCTGAGGGTCGGACCTCGTTAAGCTAAGGGTCATAAATTGAAAGCATGAGAAGTATATAATATTACAATGCATCCAATCTTTAAAACTAGGATTTCAACCACTCCAATGTAGAGGGAAAAAAATTTCTGCGACTGCGACCATCACCCAGATATATATATATATATGGTGGTCCATGTGTTTATAACATGCAAAGTGCAAACTCTTAATTAAATAGAATAATATTTGAAATCTTCTATTTCAAAATTGGTATCCTAGCTCGATGCTCATTACGTGTTTTGGGATTGATTTATAACCAATAGTACGTTTACTAACCTAGATTTTTTCTGTTAGGCTACATTCTATTAATTTGATCGAGAAGCAGTGCATGTGAAAAATATATACTTTTATTATTTTTTTACTTTTTTTATATATTTGGTGTGATGGATAATTTTCCTCGAGCAACAATCTTTTTTTCTCATTTTTTCTTTAATTCATGATAGTATATATATTATGAGGTAGTGATGTGATAATATTTTTCATAATTCTTTTATTAGAGAATATGAGAATATATATATATATATATATATATAATAATAATAATAATAATAATAATAATAATAATAATAATAATAATAATAAAATTACAAAAAACAACGTACACTATAAAATTAAAAAAATTCAAACACAAAAAATAATTATGAGATTCGAGGCCACTTGTGGAATCAAGAATTTAATTTCATAAAAGATTGATCCTACCGACTCGAGGGAAATACTATCGTAATGTATTTATCATACACAAAATCTCTTGTACATTTGGGTACACCGTACACTCGACTCGAGTTGATCCGCACCTAAATCATAACCCACATGCTAATTTAAACCCGTATTTTGGCCCAAATCATGTAAATGACACTATTTATTTATACAAATGACACTGCTTATAATTGATATTATTCAATTATATAAATGACACTGACATTTTAAATTGTTATAGTGTCATTTTCAATCTTATAGTGTTATTTAAAATAGGGTAAATGTGCAGATTGGTCCCTGAACTCGACTCCCCTAGAGCGTTTACCCCCTATACTCGGTCAAGGCGCATTGACCTCCCTGAATGCATTTTACCCCTCGCGTTTAACGCGGTTTAACGCCGTTAAATGATTTTTCTTAAAAAAAAAAAAATCTAGTCATCTTCTTCGGCTGGATTTCTTCAATTTTCCAGCGACATTCATCTATCGAAAGGGGAAATCTTGCCGGCACCACTAAAGGGTTTTAATTTCGATAAAGCTGCCATGAACCACAATCTCACTAGGAATCTCCCACCTCTTCTTCACACGGACCTCGCTTTCATTAGCCCTCGTCTTCCCCGGGGATAAAGACCTTTTCTTCTCCACCCTTTTGCCCTCGTCTCCATCATTCTCCGGCAGAGATCTCTTCCTCATTGCTGAAGCTTGAGACGACGCGTTGTTTTGGTTGTACCTACTTGCCACCACCCTCCTCGGCGTAAACGCCTTCTTGCTTCTGAAGAGCTTCTTCGGCTGAATAGAGCTCATCACAAAATCCTCCTTCTTCGGCCGATTTCTGGTCATCTTCTCCGGCTGGATTTCTTCAATTTTCTAGGTTTCAATTTCGAATAGATTTTCAAAGGGAAAGGGTTTTCAAAAGAATTTGTGATGGCAAAGGGAAGAGAATTAAGGTGCCAAAATTCGCATGAAATTCATATTCTTGCTGAAGAGGTCATACACTCGAAATGCCAGAAAATTCGAACGCCGCCGCCGCTGCAGATCTGCTCCGGTTATGCCGCATTTGTTGCAAATCTGCTCCGGTTACGCCAAAAAAACTGGAAGAAACGACGTTTATCGGCCGTATGGTTAGTGGGTTTAGTTGCACATTTTTCTCGAGAGTTCGGGGAGGTCAACGCTCCTTGACCGAGTATGGGGGGTAAACGCTCTAGGGGGTCGAGTTCAGAGACTAATCTGCACCTTTGCCCTTTAAAATATTATAGTGTCAATTACAGGAAGTGTCATTTATATTTTTGAATAGTGCCAATTATACACAGTGTCATTTTCAATGTTATAGTGTCATTTATACGCAGCGCCATTTATATAACAGAATAGTGTTAATTACAGGCAGTGTCATTTGTATAACCGAATAGTGTCATTTACACGATTTGAGTTAGAATACGGGTTTGGATCAGAATGCGAATCATCTCATGAATAAATGCTTCCTTATGAAAATAGCGTGAAAAACAATTCTTGGCAAAGACTTTGGTTACAAGATTATGAAACATTGTTATTTAACCAATTTCGATTTAGCGAAGAACACCAGTGTTCTTCAGTCTGATTGGGTTTGAGAGACAAGGTGAACAAGATGGTGAATAACACGTATAGCTACGTTGGCAATGACTTGATTACTAATTTTTGGAAGGACGACTGGCTCCGTTATAAGCTTATCGATAAGCTTCAGATCCCAGGTTTCATGCATAATTTACTTGACTAGTCTATTGCCGATTTTTTTCTTTGACCGCATATGGAATTTCTCGGTTGATGAATGATATTTTAGTCGTGCACATTAAGAGATAATTAATAATGTGCAGGAATAATTTTCGTATTATATATTAATTGATGATATTGATAACATGTTAGAAAGTCTAATCCTAGACATATATTCTATGTGAATATCAGAAAATCGAATCTTTATATCCTTTTTCTTTTTACAACATATCATTACTGCAACTATGTAGCGCGGAGTAGTGGGCGTGGGGTTGGGGCTGTGAGGGTTTACCTTTGATTGGTCAAAATAAAGTACATTTTCATATTTTATTTATTTCTTTTTTAATTATTATATATATAGTACAAATTACACTCCAATTACTGTGGCAACCTTCCAATTTATCCTTATTTATACAGATTACCCACGTGCTCGTTTATAAACCATATAATCCACATATAGTATACATATATATTTATATATTTTGAAAGAGAAAACATACTTGACGTGATGGGCCAATTGTTAGAATATTTTTTGAAAGATTTAAATTTTTTGTATACATAAAAACTATAGTGCAATGCCATTGTAAATCATACTTTTATTGCATACAATTGCAGTATTGCGGTATGTATAACGTTTAATTGCTATTGATAATTTTGCAGAGGATTTCTTCATTTGTTATTGAACTTTTATTGTTATTCAGGTGGCTATATATAATACTTTCAATAATGTTGTTGGTTGTTATCATTTTGTGGGCGGCGATGGTATAGCTTTCGAAGCGGAATTGTTTGCGTTTGTGGCTGGAGGGACGGGCGTGGCCAGGGGAGCTAGAGGGCTTCTGACCCCCCCCCCCCCCCAACCATTAATTTATTTATTTTATAATTTAAATAAATAAATATACATATATATGGATAGATAGATATATGCCTATACCTATTATAAAAGAATTTTATTTTACAAAAGTTGATTTGCTTGTTATATTCCCTCATATATACTTAATTTAAAGATAATTGTGTTATTTAAAATTATATAATCTATGAAAATGTTGTTCATTATTATTACTATTATGTTTGTCTTTTAATAAGAAATGCCTAAAATGTACGAAATGCCCCCAAAAAAGTTTGTAATGTATTGAAACTGGTTTATAATATATTGAAACTATATAATCTATGAAAATGTTGTTTGCTATTATGCTTATCTTTTAATAAAAAATGTCTTAAATATACAGAATGTTCAATTTATTTTTTTTTGTAATATATTGAAACTATATAATTTATGAAAATATTTTTTATTGTTACTATTATGTTCGTCTTTTAATAAAAAATGCCTTAAATATATGAAACGCCCAAAAAAATTTCTCGGGGGCTACTGCCCCGAACCCCGTACAATTTCAGCCCCCTCCCAACTTAATTCCTGGCTCTGCCATTGGGCGTGGCAGTATTCATCCGCATGGTCTGAGTCTCTCGACCGGTTTGGTGGCATTCTATCCATTGGTGGTTGTTGGTTTGGGGCACCTGGGATGGGGTTTCTCAGGGTTCTGGTGCGCTGGTCCCTGCTCCTCCTGGGTGATCCCCTTTGGGTTGCTTCTTTTGGCATTCCATGTTTTATCAGCAATGCTTTGCTTTTTCTGTACCTGTTTTGTGTTGCTTATCTTTTCGTTCGGGTTTTCTTTTGTTACGGGTTTTGGGGCCCGGTCTTCCTAGGGACAATGGTTCGGCCCGAGCTCCTGAGGTAGTTTTAATTCCGCCTCTTGCCCGTTTGCCCCTTTTAGTTTTTGTCTTATAGATAGGCACTCTTTTTCCTTTTTTTGGTTTCTCCTCTTGGGGTTTTTCTTAAAGAAGTTTTAATGAGGCTCGACCCTTAGTCTGTGCCTGTGCTTACAAGGGTTTTAGGCTTCGCTTTTTGTTTTGTGTTTTTCATTAAAATTTCTATTTCAGCAGGTGGCTATAATATATTTTTTTTCAGTAATTCAGGTGGCTACAAAACATATATATATAAACAGAAAAAATGTTTGTACGAAATATGATCAACTATTCTTTCAGTAATTAGAAGAAAGAATTTATATTTTTGAAATAAAAAATAATAATTTCAAAAGTCTTGCGAGCTCCAAACAAATCATCTTTGTGTTTGTCTAAAATTAGATAATCAGATTTTCAATATATATATATATACATTTTTCTTGTTATATAAATTTTAGGGGTTAATTGCTTATACATATACAAATTATACCCAAATTTTTGTTTTTAATTAAATCTTTTTTATTGATAAAAAAAATGCAATAATTTTTTGCTTTAGAATTTGATATAAGCCCAAACTTCACTGGCTAATAAACTTGATTGTCTGGAATTCTATGGGCAATCCAAAGGTACCGTTGCAAATCTCTTGTCGCTGTCATTCTAATGATACTTATATTTTTGAGTTTTGGTTATCGAATGTGGTCGGAAAATGGCATGAAAGTTAATTAATGTCATGAAACTCTATATTTTTTTCGACTACATCCAGTGACCAAAATCCAATAATATTAGTATTAAAAAAAAAGCCAGACTATCTCATGAAACGGGCCCCAAAGTTAAAGAGCTTAACCCAATTTACTAATATGAACCCTGATACCTTTTTTTTTTTGGAGACAATATGAACCATGATACTTATGTGTTATTCAATCTGGTTTTAATTATTTGTCTTAAATTTACATTGCGTTATTTATTTATTATAGGTAGTTTTATCAAAATTGTTTTGTGATAGTGCTCGTTTTATTAAACTAGCATTTGCATCCCGTGTAATGCACGGATTTTTTTTTTAATTTTTTGTATTTACATAAAAGTTAATATTAATTCAATTATCATACTCATAAATATAATAAAAATTAATTTTAACTAAATATATTTGAATTGAATATTAAAAAATAAAAAAATAAAAAAGAATTTACAATTATAAAATTTGATATTATGAAAAGTAAAAAACAAAAAAAAGTTAAAAAAAATACTAATAAAAAAGAATTAAAAATATATATTTTTTTCCAAAAATATGAGAGATGAGAGAAATTTATAAATTTTAATATTTAAAAAATTTTAATTTTTACATTTTAAATCAAATATTTACATAGAATATATCAAATTAAATCTCTTATCGTGATCTTTAATTTAATATGCGTATTAAATATTTTATAATTAATTGAAATTATTTTTTTAATATAGTATAGATATGAGACCTATGGGTCTTAGACTCACTCTTTGGTCGATAATTTTAATTATTGATGGTTCAAAATTATTATCCTTTAAATTCCAGTTAAATTAATGATTTAATTTTTCAAGTCCACATCTATTGAATTCTTTTTTGTCGAAGAACTTTGACTCTCGAAGATTGTATTCATCTTGCTTATATATAATTCAAAAGAATCAAATAATTTATGTGTCAGATATAAACAATAAGTTAAGAACATTAAATCTTTATAAATACATGAAGATCTTAAAATTTTATTTTAAGAGTTTATAGGCTTTAAAAAAGAAGTTTAGAACATTAAATCTTTATAAGTTACTACTTTTTATGATTAAATCATTAAGTAAATTTATTCATTCATATACAATAATTTATGAATATTTGAAAATGATAAACCGTATGCTTCAAAAGTAGCAATGGTATGAGATACTCCCTCCGTCCCAGGCCACAAGGGTCGGGCACATATATTAAGAAATTAATAATTTATAATAAAATATGATAGAGAAAATAACTTTTTTGAGGATATATGTTTCCAAAAAGTAAGAGAGAGAAATAAAGAAGAAATAATTATGTGTAAGGTAGAATGACATTTGATGTAAATAATGAGTTATGCGACAATATTTGTTATATATTGACTTTCCATTTTGAAAAGTGACCTATTAAATTAGAACGTTCAAATAAGAAAATATGACATATTAAATTAAGACGGAGGGTGTAATTTTTATCGTATGTAAACATGTGAAGTAGTACTTTCGACTAGATAGAGTTTATATTTTGCAAAGTAAAATGCCAAATTCCTGAGACTAAATAAGATGTGGAAGGCTATCTAGCTTCCACCGATATATATTGTCCTAATATTTAAATATATGTACTATATATTCTATAAAATCGTGTATAGAATTTAGAAATATAACTTTATTATACGTACAATGAGTCAATGACTATGTAGTACTATACATACATTATATATGAACTGAAATTGCCGTGCATAGTTTTTTCTTTCAAGATCCAATAATTTGTTTCCTTCGATTTCTTGTCGACATAGAAAAAAGTCTGTGTCACAACATCTTTTTCAATTGTTACTACATACAAATCAAAAAAGTGATGTCATTATTGAAATATTTTTAGAATTCGACAAATATGGTTAGTCTTTTAGTAGTAATTAATTAACCTTAAAGTTTACTTGAAAATTTTCCAATGAGATTCATGCATGATTCTAAGAAATAAGTTGAATCGGTCCAAAGTGATAATGAATTTGTGCATATATTATATATATACATATATAAATTAATAAATATATAGAGATGAGTTTTTTTGGTGTAAGTTAATCATATTTACTTTGTCAACTATACAACAATGCTTGTACTATAAACGTGCTTTGTAATCTACATAATAATTATTATTTCATCATAAAATAAAATACAATAAAATAAATAAAATAAAAATCTATTTAAACCCTCCATATAATAAAATAAAATAAAAATCTATTTAGACCGTCCATATATATATATACCATGAACTCGATTGCTATACATTATCGGAGTGAGATAAATGCCTATAACACACTAATATATTGTTTGTTTAAAAAATCAAAGCCTTTTTATAAATTAATGACTTGTTGTCTACTATCCATATTCTTTTGATTTTGTATCACACCTGAGTGTGATAGTGTAACACTTTTTTTTTGTATATCTTACCAAACATGAGATATCTTAGAGCATCTGCAACGCTCCTACTCGAGCGCTTACCCGAGTAGAGCGTTGCAATCGAGTAGGGCGTTGCGGGGGGCCTTACTCGAGGCCTACTCGAGTCTTCGGATATACTCGAGCGATCTTTTTTTTTTTTTTTTTTTTTTAAATTCTCTTCTCCTTTTTAAAAATCTCTCTCTCCTCTTTAAAAACTAAAAAAATCAAGTAGGCTATCAAGTAACCCCAATGCAGCACTACTTACTCAATGTGGTCACCCACTATCAAGTAGGCTATTACGTAAGCCCATTGCGGATGCTCTTAGTCAAAGATATCACACATTATCTCATACTCCACCCGTCCCAATTCAATATGCTACAGAGTTTGGGCACAGATGTTAAGAAACGAATAGTTTATAATAAAATAGGAGAAAGAAAGTAATTTTTTTTTGAAGATATATTTGTCCAACAAAAATAGAGAGAAAAATGAAGATATTACTATTTTTAAAATAAAATATAATTATGTGTGAGCCCACAATGAAATTTGGTGTAAATAATGAGTTATGTGGATATACTAATTGTTACGTATTGACTTTCCATTTAGAAAATAACTTACTAAAAAGAGACATTCAAATAAAAAAAACATAGGCTAGCTATTCAGCTATTGAATTGGAATGAAGAGAGTATCATGTAATAAAAGTGGCTCATGCCACTATCTCCAACCAATGTGGGATACTTTTAACACACCCCCTCATGCGCAGCGTGGACTATCCCAAACATCATCTGTTGACAACGATATTGGGGAGGCCCATCGTTGGATTGGGTTGGCTCTGATACCATATTAGAAATATATATTATGCTTATTCCTCCCTTAAAAGACCTTACAAGGAAGATGGTTGTCTCACCATATAAAGTGGTTCATGCCACTATCTTCAACCAATGTGAGACACTTTTAACATAAACGAACCCTATATATCATTATATTGTTTATGGGGTGTGTGTGTATTTTTTTTATGTATTTATTTATTTATTTGGTTTTTGGAAGACAAGGGTTAGGTTCTTTTGGAAAGTAGCTTTTCTAATCTTTTAGATTTGATGCTTTTGACTTTTGGAGTGTCGCTGGGAAACTTCTCTTTTTGGATTTAAAAGCGTGACACCCCACCTCCACATGGTCTGTTTCCTCTTCACATTTCTATCCTATTTATTTAATCTTCTAATTTATGTTTATAAAATAAAATACCCAAATTTCAAAAACCTTACAAGCAAATCATTGCTTTCATTCTCAAACATCAAACTTTAATTTAATCAATTCTTTTTCCTCTAAGCATTAACTGCCCAACTTTGTCACAGATTGGCACCCGACATCTTTAGTCTCATCTCATATTTTTTTAATCTATATATACTGCGACATATATTTGGATTTATTTGAAATTTCATTAAATGTTTTTTTTTTTTTTTAATCATAACAAGTAGCCTGCTCGATTTATCCGTTTTCAGGTAGAGGTTATCTTCTTCTATATTATTAATTCGAAATGTCGTTTCATGGCTGTAGTTTTACAATATGATCCCTAACAATGAACTAATGTAATGATTTCTTATTTCCATAATTGGACTCATATATTAAATAGTAGTATAACTCAATCCAACAAGATTTGTTTTATATATCATGTTTGTTGCTAACGCGAGAATGTTATCAACATATTGTCTATATAATTGAACACGTTTTTCCATTTTCACTAGGGATGGCAAAGTAATAAATTGATTTTACTATTTATACTCGTCTCAAACTCATATAGTAATATCGGCTATTTACATAAATTCATTTAAATTTATAGAATATTTAAAGTAAGTTTTGTACTTATAATTGAATACCCATCTTAATTAATAAATACCCATTTACATAAATAAATTAATTTTGTATTATAAATATTATTATTTACTTAACCATATAATTATTACTTTTCTAAAATTATTAAGCATCACAATCACTTGCATTATACAAAATCTGAGCTTACATATATAATAAAGAGTTATTTACCGTAAAATACACTAATTTCAAGTGAATTCTGATTTTTCCCATGAATTTATAATTTTAAAATAAAATACACCACTTTCACAATTGTTTGATTTTTCTCATGAATGTCAAATTCTTCCAAATCAATGTTGAGATGGATGCCTGAAATGTTATAAATGAGTATCGGAAACTCTTTTAAATTGGACTAATCTACCCTATTCAATTACCCGGCCATTGACAATTTCTGGCATTTCAGGCGTTCATTTCAGGAATTTAAAAAGATCCATGGAAAAATCAGACTAACCGTGAAAATGGTGTATTTTGTTTCAAAATTAAAAAGATAAGAGAAAAACAAGAAACTAGTTATAAATACAGGTACCCACTACGGTGCTGACATCTTAATTTTCATCCAAAAACTTTAATATTGTTACATTAATTAACATAGAGTATAAAACAATACATTTCAAAATATGGCAAAATATACAAATTTGAGAAGAAACAAGGCCTGACAGATTCCAATTTAATCGGACCCCCTTTGGTTCATTATATTGATGATTAGGGTTTGTTGGAGAATTGATTTTACATCTATAAGAGATAAAAAGAATGCCCACTCCACTCCCTCTTTAGATCCTTCTTACCAAAGCATATGTCATTTCAATAACCACTTTTTTCTTTGCTTATCTTTATTCCTTTTCTAAGTGTGTGTGTTTGTGTGTGTGACACCATGTTACTACTCCTATGTTCCTTTTTACTTTTTGTTTGTTTTTCATCCCTATGTATTTTTAAGATGATTGTTTAATCATATACTACATCTTGCATTATCCAATTTATGTAAAGTATATTCACCATTTATGAATATCTATCTATCACGAGCTATACATACTCTTTTGGTGCTTAGGTTAAAAACTAAGCTGCATCATATTAATCATTATTGTATGATCTATTGTTGTCATGAAAAAGAAAAAAAAAACATTATCGTAATATATGAAGCACAAAAGAAGCACCATTGTATATACAATAATGTTTTATTATATGTTCATTAAATAATTAGAATCTTAACCTTTTTAGAACATTTAATTTTGTCTCATGAGATTGGTATTAATGCTTTTCATTAGTGATGTGTGACTTGAAATAATTAAAGTATGATGGGATTGTTGATGAGAAATTCCCATGCCTCTCTTTTCTATTGCAATACATGGGTTTGGATTTTTTATATACAAGAGCAATTTGGGTACATGAAATCTTGATTAAGAATTTCCATGTAAAAATCACATATGTAGATTCTCATGCACTAGCAATTAATGGCATTTCTTATAATTTTTTTCTTTTTCTAGATTTGTTTCCTTTATTGTGAATGTCTTGTTATTTCATGGAATAAGCTTCAAGGAGATATCCAAGACAAAAATGTGTTAATCTTAGTGGTTTTGGGGAATTTATCTTGAGTGTTTTGTCTTTCATATGTGAAATGGGAGGTGGGCACATGGATACTAAAAAGGTCTCCTTCTTACGAAAGTTAATTCATTCAAGCCAAAAAGAAAAAAGAGAGAAAAGGATAACAAAAGTAGAACAACCCATCATCCATGTCTTAATTAATGGATATATATTGTATAGTTTGTATCCCCAACTTAAATTAATTATCACTTCAAAAACTTTTAATTTTGAAAAAAGTTTGATTTATGCTCGTCTTATAAAGTCCGACGATGAAATGATGAGCCACTATTCTTAGGTTATGCTATTTTCTTTCTGCAATTTCATATTGAAAAATGCAGATTAAATGAAAATGTAAGTCGGGGACATTTTTTGAAAAACGCTGAATCGAAGGCTGAAACTACATATGATTAACCTATATATTTATTTGCTAAGGGAGGGTCCAACTTGAAAGATACAAATATTATTGGAGTACTTGTAGTGATGGGTATGCATGTGTTTCTTGGAAAATAATTGGTAAGTTGTATGTCACTATATATATCCTAGAGGTAAGATTGAATATTATTAAAATATGAGTCAAAAATAATACTGACAAGTATCAAATCAGTCCAACTTGAGTAATGCTCAACAGAATTTAAACCTAGCTACTTGACAATGATTCCATTACTTCTCAAATCAAATTAATAAATGAATTCAAAGTTAAAACAATACATTGTCTGGCTTACTCAGATAACTTTATTCCCTTCTTAATATTCACCAATATTTTATCTTTGTCCCAAGAAATAAAGCAAAGCAAAAGCTATTGGATGCACTGTAAATGTTGAGAGAGAGAGAGAGGGATGAGAGAGAAAGTAAAAACATGCAGCTTGTGATGTTGGAAGGAATGGAATAAAGGTAGGCTTTAGATGCAAGTGACAAAGTTTAAGCTACACCTATAGCTACCTCTCTTCTTATCTGTCTCTCCCCCTTTCAAACTTGATTTTCTATTCCTTTTTATGCATCTCTCCTTTTCACAAATTCGTTTCCATATTCATATATATGCACTCCCATTTATACATATATAGATAAATAAATAAAAAACATATGACTAGTCACAAGTATATGATATTTAAATTTGAAATATCAAATCTTACAAATTTACAATAGTGCTGTCAATTAGATTGGCTGGGCTGGGTCGGCCCACCGTACTAAGGGGTGAAACTGGACCGGGCTCAACCGGAGCTAAAATCGGGTCAGCCCATCGAGTTGGAGTATATTCATATGTGAAAGTAATTAATTGGACTATAGAAATATTTAATCCAAGTCCACGTGCTTAATGATTCATACAATCCAAAAGGCAGCTAATATATGTATTCCCCAAGATCTTCAACTAACTCGTTTTTCCAAATTATATTGTCGTTTTGATTGATATTTTGTTATTATTATAATTTTTTTTTCATGATTTTCTTTCTCTTTGTTTTAGTTGGATTATTTTGAAATTGGGAGTTATCGAGGTCATTCACTTTTATTTGGGCCTTTATAAGAGAAAGCCCTATATCTTGGCCCAATAAGACTGTAGCCTCTGGTTTTGACCCAAATAATTGGCTTGTGTAGATAAGTAGGGAAAAGCAATCTGGACTGTCTGGCAAACAGATTGAAATGTAGGCCCATTAATTAATTGAAAATCTAATTGCACAATTAACAAATTAATTTCCATTCAAGTTCAACTTATTTTTCTTTTTCTATGCATCTGAATAGGGTTGTCTAATTGGTTATCGGGTTTTGGATAATCCGTTAACCGAACCAAAATTTTCGGGTTTGAGTCTCCAATAATCGAATTTTTTGGTTATCGGTTCGGTTTCGGGTATCATTTTTAGAAAAAATTCGGGTATCGGTTAACCCAATAACCGAAACGGGTTAACCGAAATAACCAAAAATTATTTAATAAATTATTTAATACATAATTTATATACATTTTAATTATTAATTCATTAATTTATTTATTTTTAAATAAATAAATCGATTCTTAGGTAAAATAAAATTATGATATATTAGAAGTATAAGAATGAGCTTTAGTTTAGTGGATAAGTTGTTTTGTATATTTTCTGGAGATTAGGGTTCAAATCTTTTATCTAGCAAATTATTTGAATTTTATTTTTTTAAATGGGTATTTATTGGGTAACCAAACACCTAAAACGGTTCGGGAACGGTTAGTGAAATATGACAATTTTGGGTTCGGGTAACCGAACCCGAACCGATCGACAACCCTACATCTGAATATTGCCTATATTTTTTTTTGTAATTTCTCATACTTTTCAATTTAAAAGCTGGTGAAGTTATATGTCATGTTTCGAGGTTGAAAGAAATACTATAAAAAATTTGGTGGTAATTTTTTTTGAAAACTTAAAAACTATAACCCACAATTAGCATATTAATAATCAATTTTTAAGTAGATTTAATAAGTGAGGGCTGAAGTCCTTATTTAGGGTGGGAAACTTCATCTTCTACAATCACTGCTTTTACAGTCACTGCGAAATGAGAGATAGAAGAAATCAATGAATTGAGTGATCGATCGGGAAATTGATAGGGCGGAGATGAAGCTGCGGCACGCAATGGTGTGCTCTTCGAATCAGAACAGGAGCATGGAGGCGCACGCGCTGCTCAAGAGAGAAGGCTTCGACGTGGCTTCCTACGGAACTGGGCAGCACGTTAAGCTGCCTGGACCCTCCCTTAGAGAACCCAACGTCTACGATTTCGGCACCCCCTACAAGCAAATGTTCGACGACCTCCGCCGCAAAGACCCCGAGCTGTAACCCTTCTTTCTTTTCTTCCATTTTAATTCTGTATGATTACTGTGAATTAGGTCATTTTGTGATATTAGTTTTGAGATTTGCTCCATCTCTCTTTCAAATAAGTTAGTTGAAAAAGGAAGAATTTTTGGTTTATGTGAGTTCCCTGGTGACTGCACTTTGTGTAGGAATTAGCTGCAATATCGGCAAATTATATGAGATAGGGTTTTAGTTCATCATTGAAATCTTTAACTGATATTCTTGTTAGCTTGTGAGTAGGATCAGTAGGTGTGTTGCTGTAGCTTGGTTTGTTGAAGAGCTCAGATTTTAGTCTAGCTGGCTTGTGAGGTGTCTCTGGAAAATCTTAGGATGAGTGATATGATCATATGATATTAGAAAACAGAAGAAATACGGGATTGGGATGTAAATGAAGTTAGACGACGGTGGAGGGAATACATTATGCAGAGGAGAGATTGTTGTGGTTATTTTTGGTGTTGATGTCAATGGCATGCCAAGTCAAAACGAGGAGCATTGACTCTCTTCAGTTCTATGGTGTGGAAAGCGCTAGTGTTTGGTTCGTTTCAAGTTGTATTAGAGATTAAAGACATGTTGCTAGGAAACATTCCATAGCCTTCAGCCACGGTTATAGTCGATTGTGGAAGCAAGTTTTGCTCTAAAGAGGTGAAGACGATTTAAGCTGAGAAGTAAAAGAATATTTGCATTTTTAATTGATGGAAATCAGTATTGCATTTCATGATGATGACATTCTCGCAGTTTGCAAACAAGAAAACATGAACTAGTGAATTAAATCCTTTGCATGTGTCAACAATTTCAGAGCCCCATATAAAGACCTCAAGTTGTAACCTTCTGTTTTATACCCTTTTTCCCCATCGGTTCCCATATTTTTCTTCCCTCTATTTTGTATGCTTACTGTGAAAAAGGGACTTTTGTGATATTGTCTCTTTGGCAACTTATGTGGGTGAATGTAGTTTTGGATATTGGTACATGCAGTGAGTCAAGCAATTTATTTCGGATCAGATGTTGCAAACCTTGATGCTTAATATCTCACCAATATGACAATGAACAAATGAACATATATACATGCTCATGTTAGCTTAAATATTTTGTCCTTATATTTCAGTATTTCAGCCTCAAATGTTTCAAACTGTACAGATATCGGCGAAACGGAATACTACCAATGCTCAAGAGGAACTTATCTGTAAAAACTGCCCCTCAGCGTTGGCAAGAAAATGCTGCAGATGGTACATTTGATGTGGTACTTACATTTGAAGAAAAAGTTTTTGATATGGTTCTTGAAGGTTTGTAAGTCAAAGCAGACTACCACCTTTTCCCCTATGATAGTGAAATTTATTTTATGGATAGTTTTTCTATTTTCCTGTGTGAAAGTTTAAAGCTTTCTTCTGGATGCGAATATCACTCCCCAATTAAAATTCATGCGAAAACAAGAGATATCCTTGTAGGGCTTAAATATTTTAGATATGTTAGTGGATACTTGAACTGAATATGCTAATGAATTGTGTAATACTATATAATTGTGTTTCAGGTCATGAAATAGCACACTTATTTCAAAGCTTATTATGTTTTTATATGCCGCTTTGCAGTGAATTTCCGTATTTAGTTAGATGTGGTGATTTGAGGCCTCGGGCAATATATATCTATTCTTTCGCACTGCGTTCATGATGGAAACAAAGGAAACATATACTCCTAGAAGTGGGAGTTAAACAGTTAGCATGCCATGTGTAACTTGACATCATTGATCATACCAGTATATCACTAGTTCTAGATGTGGTTACTTTCATTCATATATTCAAAAATAGTATCTTTATAATCGATCAGCTCAATGTCTATGTGCATGTGGCAGATCTACACAATCGGAAGCAGGTGCTTTTGAAGCCCGTTTTAGTTATCAACTTAGAAGTTAAAGATAACCACGAAGAGGCAGCAATTGGTGGCCGGCTTGCGCTACAATTATGTCAAGAGGTACACTTGTTATGCTATCCAGAGATTGAACACAGTAGTTTCAGCTGCTTACTGTTATATGCAATCATATGCAGATCGAGGCTGCTGAAAACTGGGAGGAATGTGTTGACGATCTTATTATAAACTTTGAGAGACAAAACCACAGGAAGCTCGTCTACAGCATCTCGTACTACTGATCATGTTTCGACTGATACTAACAGGGAGATCTGGCTACGAACGCAGTAACCAAGCCGAAGGCAAGCTTTGAGATATCTTCTCGAGATCAAGATTTCTCACTTGAGAATTTGTTTGAATCTCCTGTGCTAAAATTATGCTTTCTAATCGGGTAATCACAAGGTACCAGTGACCTACAGTATGTATACAATTTTTCTAGGAGCGAGCAAGATTGAAATGAAACTGAATGAAATTTTAATCCACTTAAGTAACTGCCTATTCCTTATCATTGCTCCAACAAAAAAAGATACCTCAAGAAGTGTTCACATCACAAAAAGATTATATCTGTAAATTATTACACTTTTAATTAATTTTGATTTTAGGATAGGGATCAGAGTACCCCAAATTTGGGTTTTATGATTCATAATTTGAGTTTTTACTGTGAAAATCTTTTGTGATGGTTCATTTTTATTTAAATTTCAATCTTTTGCCACATTAATGCCCCGTGTACCCCAATTACACCGTGCAACTGATTTCTGAATGACACTACTTCAACATACAAATATCGATCTCCAAATGTCATTTATATATTTGAAGTAGTGTCATTCAGAAATGTTCAAGTGTCATTTGCACGGCCCATAAAGTAAATGCCGCAAAGAGAAAAAAAAAATCGAAATGTGGACAATCGAAATATATATGCACGGAAACCATTTTGACAAAGGGCAATTTAGGTATAACATATTACAAGCAACATTTCCTCAAAACAAACCCAACTAAAGATATCTCGATACAACTGCTGAACTGAGGGTAACAGCCAGCACATTGATCTTTACACACCATATTAACACCACCTTTCAAAACCTGCCTTTTTCTGTATCTAACGCTGCTTTTCACATTCCATTACCTCTCAACGGTAAGAGCGTCGAATTTATAACTCTGCGAAAGATTTACGAGAACTTCTTCCGAATAAATAGGGCCGACGGAACGCTGACTTGGATAATCTTGCTATCGTTTCACTTGTGAAGGCCGATTAAAATGGCTGGCGCAGCTCCGTTGCTCGGGCAACTCGTGCTCTCTTGCAACGATTGTGGAAGAAATTATCTTCTTCTGCCATAGTAAACACCGGCACCGGAATGGTATATATGGCGATGACGCGGCCCTCCTCCAGACCTATGCTGCCCATCCCATGAATGGCCCCTGTTTGACACTCTACCTCCACTATGAGACGAGTTTAGTGGCTGCATACCTCCGTTCAGTTCCTCCTCTTCTCTATCGTTGTATTCTAGGACGAGACGCTTTATGTCTTGTTTCTCTTCTAGCTCGGCTGCTTCTTTTTGCTTTGTGCTCTGCACGAGAGAGCAGTCGCGAGGGATGTACATCTGCTTTGTCTGTTGCTTGTTACCGCGCTTCACAAGCACCTTCACCTGGACTTCCTTGCTTCCACCAGTCCCTTCATCTGTTGTCTCGTCACCGCTTTCACCTTCAGTTCCTCTTCCATGGTGTTCCTTGACGGGGCCTTCGAACAAATTCATGGGTATCATCATATTTATTGTTGGCCGCGAGCGCAGCTCTAGCTTTCTTGAATCCAAACTTTCCTGCATCCATTCAACAATTTACTTTAGTCGCATTAATTTGAGATTTTAGCCATCAACCTATTTTCACGGTGTTACCAACTTTGACAGGGCAGGAATACATGGTTTTTTATATATCCAACACAAGTTAACACAAATGGAAAATAAATTCAAAAATCGTACCTGCATTAGAGCCCGCAGTTCCCGGTCAAAATCAGCCACCTCCAGAGGGTCTACCTTGGCCACCTTCTGCCTAACACGAACCTCGTCGTCTTCATCTGAAGCAGGATCGCGTCCATCATCGTATTCATCTTCACTTTCACCAACCTCATCTTGGTCAGTTTCTTCATCATCACGATCAATGTTTTCAATGGTGCCACTTCCAGAATCACTATCCGTCTCCCCAACATCATCTTCGTGCAATTCACCATTTTCCTCTGTGCCATTACCAGGACTTTGTCCATTGACAGATAGAGTACCAGAACTCGTCCTACGGGGAGTTTTTTCCGAGTCTGAGTACTTCTCGCTGTGAGCTTTCTCTGTTGAAACTCTGCGCTCAAGCTCTTCGAGATCAAATAGAGCAGCATTAACCTCCTCAACTGATGAAAAACGGATCATCTTTGGCCTCAATTCAACAAATAAATCCTGAAAAGTAATTGTATTTGTAAGATCAGCTGAAAGAAGTCATAAGTGAGGCACCTCAAGTTGCAGGATACAGCAGTAATGATGGAAAAGATAAAAGGGATTTTATTAAAATATAGCCCAAGCTTTAATCCAACGTTCACTTTTTAGCCCGAATTTACAAATATTACAAATATATCCTGTACTTATTATATAATTTATATTCATTGTTTAGTTTATAGCGCGAGTCAAAATTCCAGCCATCCGAGGTTGACGTGTATCGCAGGAAACTGATGTGGAATTATAAAATAAAAGAAAATTACACATATTACAAACTAATTTGTAAAATAATAAAAAATACTCCATCCGTCCCTCAAACATCTTCCCCTCTTTCTATTTTGGGCCATCCCCAAAACATCTTCCTAACCTACTTTTGGAAATAATTGCATTCACTATTACTCTTACAATCTTCACTTTTTGTGGGACCCATTTTCCACTCATCAAATACACAACTAACTTTTATTAAAACCTATGCCACCCTCCCTTAGGAAGATGTTTGGGGCACGGACAGAGTTAACATTTTTTTTTCAAAACCATCTCTCCACCTCTCACCCCTCCGGCCCTCCCTCACCACCACTCTCTGTTCTCTCCCATCTCAGCCGCGACAACCTCCCCTCCACCGCTGCAGCCTCACCAGTATTTTTTCTTCTTGGTTATTTCATCAGTGCCATGTATTCCATTGCATTCTAAGTTGATTATTCCAATGTAGCTCAATATCATTCAAGAAAGGATTCCAGATATCTGATCTGCTGATTATCTTATCTGAATACCTTATAACATATGAGCAGCTACAAGATTCAGAGAGCGCAGCATGGCCGAACCACTAATGAAAGCTTGTAGAAAAGCATCAAAGACATGAATTCAAGAGAGCTTATGAAATGGGTGTTTAGTTTGGTGGGACGAGATAGATAAGATTGATGGGATGGGATAGAATAGGATTGGAGGATGATTAAATAATCAACCCAACTTTGAGATGATAAATAATCATCCAATTGAATGATTAGATTGCATGCCGCCGAGTTATCAATCACGGGCCGAATCATGCAAACCAAACATTTGATTAAGTTAGTTTATTTTACCAGTCATGCCTTATCACTCAAACCAAAAGTCTCCTCAATCTCCTTTACTTTATTCTTGGAGGAGAAACAGCGACTGACTTAAAGGAATAAAGGATAATCTCAAAATTTGGAATGACTTGTATCCTACAATTTGGCCAATCCTACCCAAATCCGAATTTATAGGATAACCATGTCCAGAGAAGTTATTCATTATTAGGTTTTGAATCCTAGGTTCATTTATTTGAAATGATCAAAAATGCAATTTAGGTAAGATAATAGTCCAGTCCAGAACATACCAAGAAATAACACAAGGTAGAAACTGACCTGCAGATCAAATTCAACATCCAGGGGAAGGACACCTTTGCTCAGAATATACCTCTGGAAGTGTATCAAGAACCGATCAAGCTTCCTTTTTGATGAACCTCTATCAAAATAATGCCCACATGTCTCAAGAAGTGTGATGACCATTCTGATACGAAAACAGTCCTCTGGAGGATCCAATGTATCTTGCTAGTTTCATGAAATAAAGCAAATCACTCAATGCTGCTCAAAATTTGAAGTATTGTAGCAATATAGTGGCAATAGACAATTCAAGGTATCAATAGCTGCAAGAAAAATCCTACTCAACATGGATTCCAAATCCAGTGATCTAGCATGAAAAATTTCTTATCAGGTAGAGATAAATAGCTCCGAAAATCACAGACACGTGGTCTCTATAGTGAAACAGTATCCATTTTTCTGAACATATAATATACCAAAAAATATATTTAATATGTTATACAAATAAGCATACTAGTTTCTTGGCACAAAAAAACAGAATCTGGTTTCATATGTATGATAAGCTATTAAATTCAGGACCCTTTTCGATGTCACACAATAGAATAAATTACATAACATGGTGTATACATCCTCAACAGATTACATCATGATAAATGTTCCTTTACATAAAAGAAACATATACCCCTCATCAGGAGAAAATTAACAAACAACTTTGCCATTTCGAAATTTGAAGGACTAACATGATGCTTCACAATTAGAGGGACTAAGATAGATGTATACTAGATAAACTTCCGATTCTGCAATATATCATAATAATAGATTGACATTTTTTAACAAATGAAGCTCGTATAATAGACCACTTAAAAAAGTGCAAAACATCACTATATTTGATCTCTTTAAAAAATAGATGATCTACACTATTATAAATTTTTAAGGTTGATTTTGAAAGAAAAAAGAATTAAGGTTAATAAGAAGCAATAATTGAATACAACAGTAAGAGAAGGAAGTATATAATATGATAGAATTTCTCATAAAACGATCAGCAGAAAATATATTCAAACAAAAATTATTTCAGTATTGTCAAAGCTTCTTCATTTATCAAAAAAGCAAATCACAGAAACAGCCTACGTCATACTCAACATAACAACTCCTTACCTCTGTTGTCCCATGTCCAAAAGAAAGAATCAGATAGAGCGTATCAAAGATGACAGATGAGTCAACAAGTTCATAGTTATACAGTTCCCCCAAGAAACGCATGTATGCAATCCGTTGTTGCTCCATTCCATATTCATTTAACTCTAAACCCACTCTAATTTCCTCCAAAACCTGAAGAGAGACAGAATTTTATGTTAGATAATCTATAGTAAGATTGTGAAAAATCTAAAAAATCAAATTTATGAATGCACATCCAGACTGTAACAGATCAAAGCAACATGGTGGATGGAACCTCAATCAATGTTTTTCTAATTAGTTGATTTGTTAATAATGGCAAACCTAAATATAAAGGATAAAAAACAGCCACATATTTGGTTAGTTCAGACATCAGGGGACTAACCTCATCAACAACGGCAACTGCAAATTCATCATGATAGCGACTCAGACCAGCAGTAAGTGATGCAATCAAATGAATCTGACCGTATTTCCCTTTGTGAACCTTCAGAAAACACTTCAAAAGATACTCCTCACATTCACTCCAAGGTAGCTTGCGCAGCTGTCGTAGAACATGCTCAATGGAGGACTTATCAAGATCTGAGAAAAGTAGTTTCCTAATATACTGCGGAATACAACAGTTACAAGGTTAAAACCATTTCTCCAATATCAGCATATTATAACAGCAATGGAGAGAAAAACTACCTGATGTAAAGGAGGACGAACTTTGGAGACCCGTGCAGATCTTTCTGGTGGTTTACACAAGTAATAAGCATTTTCCACCAAGGTGCTTTGACGGGGATCCAAATTCTTAACATTTTTTAAGCGCATCAGTATCTCTAGCATGTTTGACATGCGAACAGTGGTCTCAGGGGACCGGTAGAGAAAGCGACCACATGTCTCAAGGAGATTGCAAGCGACATCTATATTATGGTGCGTGAAATCATCTAAACAAGCCTGAAACAAGAGAAAACTGACTCTTGTAAAATGGGAAAACAGTCTCAACCTGACATAACTCTGGTGCCAATATAACTGGAATTTTGTAGTGTTCAACTTATAGTAATGAAACAAGCAGCAAAATCAGTGGGATATGCCAAAAGCCAATAGTTTCATGCACCACATCTAGCAAATTTTAGAAAACAAAAGGTCTCTTGTGACCCAAATGGTGGGATAGAAGACAGCACAGCCACCAACCAGACATAAAATAACTTCTGATATGAATAAGCTCCTCATACACCAATACAAGCTTACTAGAAAGGAATGCAGAAAATTATTTCGCATGTACATTATATAGACACAATGTAATTTTCCGTACCTTTAGACAGCTAAAAACCAAGCTGGCAGGAGCAATTTTAAACTTGCAAAGTTCTCCAATAAATCGTATATTCCTGATTTTTGTTTCAATATTCATTTGATCCTGCAATATGACAAGAGTAGGAGATAAATTGTATGCCTGGCAAGAATACAATGTGAGTTCAAACTAAATACATGTGAATCTGTTTAGACTTTAGATCACCTTCTTATTAATTAAAGTATTGAACTCTTCCTCCAACAACTGTAAGAGCATCGATGATACATCTCTCATACAAGTAGACAGTGTAGCAACCATCCGTGAGTAGTAAGCCAACAACTCTAGAGATGTTCTTGGAACATTGAACAATACTCTCACAAGCTTTTTCCTAGTAGACTTTGAGTTAAGATAGCAAAACTCAACCTAGAAAATTAGAATGAATTCTGGTTAGAGATCCATCCTAACATCTATATATTTGTAAAGATAACCGAGAAAAATAGAAAAATGCTCCAGCGGGAATAGGAAATTTACTGTGAGCTGGTCAATCAGATCACGGCTAACACAGCTTGGAAGTCTATGTAGCAAAGCTTCGAGGTTAGTTCCATCAAGACCTTTGGTTTTATCCTTTTCGATTTCTCCTCTTCCAGCATCCTTCTCCTTACCTTTCTCTTTGTCAGAGTCTTTGGCTTTCTCCTTGTCCTTTTCTTCTTTATCATTGTCTTTACCCTCTTTATCCTCTTGTACAATTGTAGAATCTGCAGAAACCTCAGGATTTACTTGCATAACAACTTGACCTTTATCTGACTCCGGAGCCGTGTCCTTCAAAGACAATTACTATGTGAATAGACAACCATAATTCTTGACAACATCGAAGCACTATATTCTAAAGAATAACAAGCACTGAAAAAATAGGTAAACCCTCTGAATCTTATAGGACCCTAGGAATGTTGTAGGAACATACAATATGATTTGCACTTAAATTGTTCATATGCCATTGAAATAAAAAGGAGAAAATTAGAAAAGGACTTCTAGTGTAAGAACATTTATGTGAGCCATTGAATTGAAAAGGAAAATTAGAAAAAGGAGAATATTAGAAAAGGACTTCTAGTGATTGAGCATTTATGTGATATTCCTAACTACATACAAGTATGCAGCTAATATTGGAGAAAAGTAGGGTAAAGTAATTACAGCTGACTGGTCTTGGGTCTTTGAAGATTGTTCATTCGACTTCGATTCAGCCTCTCCAAGCAACACCGCAGGAACAAAAGCTCTAATCAGGAAAACCAGTCGACAAATTTAGCTCCAATTATTTCATTTAAGGACAAACACTAGAATCAATTTATAAATCAGCCACCTAAGATCTGGAAGGCACTCGTAGAAGGCTCTAGTATCATCATCATCCCACAGAGCTTCAAGAGTGGGAGAATCTTTGCTGGCTACAGGAGATGATGCATCCTCCCCTGATGTGACTCTGGTAGTATGACTATCCTCTGGCATCACAGGAGGTTGCATATCAAGTGCTTCTGCTAGACTACACAAGAAATCATTGTAACATTTCACCACAACCACAGGCAAAATAAAAAGCAAAAACAATAAAGAAGCACATATAGAGGTGCCAAAAAAGAATGGCAGGGGCAAATAAATGAGAATCCCTACAGATATAACATAAAATATGCAAGTCTAGGAGGGAGAAGTGACAGTTAACTCACGATGAGACACCACGGCTTAGATGGTCATATGATTTTCGCAGCTTTTCATATGAAGTGGCATTTTCCTCACTCAATTCACCTTTGGCATTCAAAATCTTTGCGTTTTCATGCTCCATTTGGCGAAGTGACTACCATTCAGGAATTAAATAGATCAGACACTTAGGGATAAATCCAGAAACTAATAAATAGAACAGTAATCTAACACCAAAAACTCAACTCCGAAGTCCTTACAGCATGTTCAGATAGAAGAAGTTCCACAGCAGCATCATAGTAAGTCTGGAAAGCCTTCCGGAAGAATTTTTTCTGATCGGCTGTAATATTAAGTCCCTTGAGAAGCTGTAAGTCATGGACACCAGCACGATAAATAAATATAACTTTAGAATTATAAATCCTAGGCACAGACACTCACTACCAAATTCATGCATGTAACTATACGCAGTCAAAAAGTAATAGAGGAACCATCCAGATCCATAATAGTTCACAATATTTGTCAATGAGTGACTTGACCAGAGATAGTTTGCGCATCTACAACTTCTCTGGCTAGTGAGACACAATTGCACTTGCGTTAAAAGGATGGGCTACATTTCGAATTTGGAACCATGAAATAAAGTGCAATCCAGTAAAAGGCCATACTGTAAAATTATTCATCTTTATATATCATGCAAGTACTTAACTGTACAGTACAGGTTAGTCTCAGATTAAAGTTAATGAACAAATATCCAGGTGAAGCATTAATAATTGTTTATAATTAGTTTAGTTAAAATAGTAACAGAATATGTTAAACCAAGAAATGAAAATTAAAACTAGAAGGAAACCAATAACAAATGTAAAAGATGTACCTCTTCAAGAATATCTTGCTCAGTTAATGGAAATCCAAGAAGAAACCTTCCTTGTCGGGCAAAACTAGCAAGAAGGGACAAATTTGTCTGTGTTGCATCACGATCCTTTAAATGCTCTGGGCTAGTAAGATCCTTAATGATGTTCACAAATATACCAGTATCTTCTACAACCCCAACAAAGTAAAGCTCCAAAAGAAGCTTCAAGGTACTCCGTTTCTTCATGGCTCTTGAATTTTTGTCTGCATCGGGATCCTCAACAGATTTTCCCGGCACAAAAACTTTTAAGAGGCCTTGAACAAGACTAGGAGCAAATTCTTTATACCTCTGATGGAGCAAAGAACAAATCTGATGCAAGAAGATTCTTGTTAGATCTATAGGTGCCAGACAGGACCAAACAAAAGAAATGTAAACGATGAAAAGAGCTGATATAGAAGTCACAAAGTGAAATTCCACAGATGTTACAGTAGTGTTCTTTTTAACCATTAGAGTTTATTTGAAACCATTGTTCTTCTCAATATTTTCCAAATCTTGGATAAAATTAATTACAGTACAATTCATTTAGGAATTCATGGTATGAGAAACTAAAAAGAAATGTGTTAACTTAACATGAAACCAATACAACGGACTTATTAGTCCTGCTAAATAAACTATAATTCATAAAGCATGTTTCATTATCTTCATCAATCTAAGTAGAAGAGTGAAACCTAGATGAAGTTAAATGGCAAGCCTTGCACCTGGTGCATCTGCACATGCCTAAAAGCCAAGGCAGGCCACATTGAAGTGGTGCGCCTCCAAGGCTCTAAGAGCTTATGTTCACCCCTAGTGGCCTAACAAGTATTCCCTGTTCTGTGTGCTACTAACAAAGTCCAGCATGTATAATAGAATAACACTATAATCTGACTCATAATGCACCAACGTGGACAGAGTGGACTAGTCGTAATTTAGGTCGAAATCTCAACTTTGATGAGTAAAAGAGAAACTGAAAAAATCCACCACAAAGCAGCCTAGACTTGGTACGAGTGTTTGCAAGTTTAATAACTAGTAATTACTATTGTCTATAAGGAGCCACTGTGGTATCATTGTGACGACACAGACATATAGAATTCAGGAGCACATGTCATAATCTTTTAGTAAATGAATTCAGGAGCAGATGATATAATCTTTTAGTAACTTAATTCAGGAGACAGTATTAACTTCACAACAGTAGAATGCAAGACGAAAGAGCTAAATGAATAACAACCTGTACAGCAGACTGTATATCAGCAGATTTAAGCTTTGCATCACAGATCGCAGCTACGGCTTCACTGACAAATTTGCTTAAATTCACACCACGCAATTCATCCATTAGACCTTCTCGCTGCTCATCATTGATTTGCTTTAATTTTTTAATCACTGCTGTATTGCGCTTGATACTAGAGTCTAGTGTCCTGAGAAAGCCAGTGTCTGGATCCAACAAATAGCTAATATCAGCAGTTAGCCAGATAGATTTAAACAAAAAAATCCCCAGTAGGACTTGAAACGTGCAAGCATTAAGTTTTTGTATTGTGCGAGAAAGCTCAATGCTCCAAAAGTTCTAATCGAGTATAAAGGCTCATCGAACCATCAAGACTTCAGAGTAGCACATGAGTTATGGCAAGCAAAAGCCAATGAAAGTTTCAACATACTTAATCGTTGTACAGATAAGGCTATACTAGATTTTATGGCAGTGGCAATAAACAAATCAAGAGAGCAGCTGGAAACAAAATTTGGAAATAAATTAATTCATCTTCTGAAGGAGAAGAGTACGCGGCCACATGTAACCTAACTCAAATTCTACATTCTCTCTCTTTTTCCATGTTTCATTTGACAGGATACTTGAGCAATGCATCATCCATACAAGAACAAGAAGGATAAACGGAGAGGGAATAAGAATACTAAAGACAATTGTAGAAGACAGTCATGTATACTCAATTGGCGAAATCTCTTTTCATATCTTGGCTGAGTGAAAAGTGCTAGGGATAGATGGTATTACATGAATAGCCCTTTCTCAGCATCACCACTTGAAGCACAATCCAGCACTTGAAAGTCAGTGCAGAAGTAGAATGAAAAACTACCAAAATGTGAACCTAACTAAGTATAACATCCTAGTATAACCAAGGATTTATCTTAGAGGAAAAAAAACAATAGACTACCCAGTTCTTTCACTTCAACATGCTTAGTTGTACGTTAAGAGTGCTCCAATTCACCTGAATCAGTAAATGAGCCTCTCACGGAAGCGGTTCTCTTTTCAGATATATATTTGCTCATTATAGTAGCTGTGGCCATACAGTAATAATATAACTAATTCATATTACATCTTTGAATTTGATACAGATATGTTATGACTGCTAAGCTGGATAACAAAATCTCAGTATCTCAAGCATCAATCAGACTGTGGAAGGAGCATCTACGAAATTGAGACCACCAAGATCTCTACCACAAGCTACTATGTCCAGAAGCACGAACTATAGCCATATATAGTGGCAGTTCATCAGAGCCCCAAGAAACCTTATTCACATAGGGTGCTGGATTTACTGTAATGAAAAAGGAGAGAAAAAGTATATTTTCACCCATTTTCTACCATTTTCATATGTTTACCACTCCCTTCGTCCAATTGATAATGGCTCACTTTCCTTTTTGGTCTATCCCATTGATAATGGCATGTTCCAAAAAAGAAAACCACCTTCTCTCATAAAAAGTTGTGGGCTCCACCACTTTCTATCACTTTTATCCTTCAATTACTCTTCTTCTTAATAATCGTGCCGAACAATAATGATCCATTATCAATGGGACGAAGGGAGTATGATGAAAAAAAAAAATCGGGCAAGGTGAAATATTTTCTCGGGCAGCTCCTTTTCACTCATTTTTTCTCCAATGTTGGATAATATTGTCCTAAGGTAGGGGGTGTAAAAATATTTTCCAACATTTTCTCATATTTTCATCTCTAGTAAGCATATGATTAAAAAAAAAAAGAGAAAAAGTTAACACTTTCTCATCTTTTCTTATTCCATCATTTTCCAATGAAAATTTTACAACCGAAGTAAATGCACCCTTAATGTCTTTCCAAAAAAAACTAAACAAGCTAGCCTTCTACTATCTGTAATCTTGTGGCATATTCAACAGTGAATGAACTTATTTTGCATTTGAGAAATCCCAGGTAAATATTCGATTCGGGAAGTTAAGCATGTAGAATGTAGAAACTGTGAATTCAACTCAATTTCTTTCAGTGAGGGTACCAACCAGGCCTCTCAGGGTTCAAATTACTTTGACGCAAAGCCATTTTCGCTTCAACTGACTTCTTAAATTCCTCAAGCCGGGCAACGGCTTCCTGCAACAAATAATTCTATCAGTAAACTCTTAAAATTATAAACTATACTCCATACAAAAAAGCATCGTCATCTTAGAAACAAGCAACAAAATATACTCAATCTTCACCAACCATGAAAAAAGGAAAAAACTAAACTCCGCAAACAAACACTGTCATTGTTAGAGTAAGCTCTCGCTTGGCATATAAATCACAGAAAGGGTTTAATTTTAACAGATAAGGGACAAAAGCATCTACTTTGAGTAATTAAAATAAATGGGGGAATTCAACGAAGAACTGGAATGAAATTTGTGACCTCGTCATCGTGTCTTCGCTCGTCATCATGTTTCTCCGGTTGTTCTCCGGCAATATCTTCAGCGTGTTCCATTTGTTAGAGAGAGAAGCTGCGGCGGGTGTTGAAGAGATCGACGTCGGGGTGGGGTGGGGTGGGGTTGGGGGTGGAAGATTGTGAGCGATTGGAGTTTATGCTATTATTTTTATTACTAATTAATTAATTTTAAACATTAGGTGCTGTTTGGCACTATCTAAATTGGATTTGACTAAGACGGTGTTTGGCCGCGAATAAAATCTGTTTCTCTTCGTCGTCGTCTACTCATATTTTTGTAAGAATAAAATATTGATATCATGTTATTAAACTTTATTAACCAATTTTATACAAATACTATAAATACGGGTTTTTTGTTATTGTTTGAATAAATGGTCTCACTTTATACAAATACTTTTAACAATTTACTACAAAGAGATTTAAATTTAGAAAAACCCAAAAAATAAAAATAAAAATTCAGAAATACCCTATGTGTACAAGTTTATTTAGCCAAATTCCAAATTGATTGAAGTTCTCAACTTTTTTACTCTTTTTCTTTTTTCCCCTTTCTTCATCATCGTGATTTTTCCGTGGGGAAATTGATTTTCTTTCGAGGAATATGTTCCTGTGGAATATTGTTCATTCATATAGTCATATTCATATAAAACACTCTTTTTAGTGAAGAGGTTTCTTTTTTTCTTTTTCTTTTTTGACTTCTAGTGAAGAGGTTTCTGATCTCAACTTAAAGGGGGTGTATTCGTTGTGGAATTTGATGGATTTTTATGGATTTTAAAAGTATGGGTGTATTCGTTCAAGACTTTTAAAAGTCTGCAGAAATCTGGGTGTATTCGTTTAAGACTTTTAAAAGTCCATATAAATCTGGGTGTATTCGTTCAAGTCTGTAGTTTCATTTTATTTGAATTTGAATATATAATCTGATTTAAGCTAATTCGATTATTGGGCGAATGTTTTGAATTTTTTTATACTACATTAGTCACATTCATTAGTCCCTATTAGCACTGTACTTTTATTTTTATTTTAACAGCAAATAAATTGTTACTAGCATAATGAATTTTACAAAGTACATACAAAAATCTAAGTTCGAATTAGGGCTGAATTTTTTATTTATAATATATTTTTATTAAGGGCAAACTTTCCATATACACGAAATATAGCTATAAATTCATATTTTAATAATTGCGTATTAAAATTTGCTAATAAAACAAAACTGACTATTTTCCACAATGGCCCCTAGTAATCAGCAGTTATCCACAAAAGTAAACAAAATCTACGTGAAGTTTATTTATCAAAACACACTAAACTTCTGAAACTGGGGAGCAAAAACGCCATCTGCAAAATACAAACGTGAAGTTTATTTATCATCTGTATCGTGTAGACAAATTCTATTACTCAGTAGTCAGTAGCAACAAGGGACAATTTTTCATGAGCAAACTAGTTATGGTATGATATTACATATACGAATACGATCCAACGACGACAAGTTCCGAGCAGATACAACAACTCAAGGAGCTACAAGAAGCACATGAACAGAGGAAACATGATTTATCACAAAAAAAAGTCTTGTATCAGCATAACTACCGTTTTGCTCTACTCCTCTTTGGCTCTCTTCTCCACTTCCTCCATGCGTTGGATCTCCTTGTGATAACTGCAGATGCGGTAGATGCACCTGCAAGAGCATTTGGAAGCCTCCACGTAAGTTTACGGAATCAAAAACTCGATGAAAATCAGAAGCGAATGCATAAGTTGTTTTACCAGTACAGAAAGCATGCAGCTAAACACAAGATCACGTTCCTCTGAGCCTTGAAGAACTGCATCTCAACATTGACAACATAATCAACAGAGTGAATTGCTAGAGCCAAAACATGGGCACAAACAGTGTAAATGGATTCAAAATTTAGTTGATTGTGTGATAGAACTCTCCTTGAAAGGTTATAAATAGTTGATGCCATCATGAATTATTATCATAGGCTAAGTGTGACGCCAAAGTTTAATTTCTAGGGAACACACATTAAGCATATAGATATACAAGTTGTATTGAAAAGAGACAGATAAAGTGATTAACCCGACCAGTAAGAATAGGTTATACATCAAGAGCTTCAAAAGAAATGGAATGGAATAAGAAACATAAAATAGGAGAAAGTTTAGATGAGATACACTGGCACCATGATGTTGGATTACATTGTGCTTCATCATTTTTAGGATCCATTACAATCTGATTATAGATAGAATGCATATGGGAACGTAGTTTTTATTTTCCCCATTTCAAGATAAGTAGGGGTAGCAGGGCAGCAAGCAAGTGAATGGGAGAACGGTAAAGCTGCATGCTAGGATTTTTCATTGAAATATTATAACAGCCTGTTCGTAAATATCTAAGTCTGAGATTGATGATAACTATTCCATTTCAATGTGTGTGTGTGTGTGTATATCACAACTCCCAAGAAATATATGAAGCATATGAAAGAAAGTTTTGAAGCATAAAAAGAAAGACATATGATTTCAGACAAACACTCCAGTGTGGTAGGCCTCACAGTGTGCGCGGGTCGGGCCGCACCGGAGTCGGACCCAATCCAACTATGACCCATGTGGTTGACCCGATCGGAACCCAACCCGGGCCTGACCCAAACCTTGACCCAAATCCTAACTCATGACCCATTATATAAAAGTGGCCGTTGTTATGAATAAAAGTGAGCTCTTATGAATAATAGTAATATGGTATTCCAAATAAAAATAACACTTCTTATGCTTAAAACTAAAAATCTGTTATAAACTAGAGAGAAGCGAGAGAATATAGTAGAGAATACAAATATTGTTATTATGAAGTTCACAACACACCTATATTTATAGGTGTTAAACCAAGTGTGAACGTCCGGTGTGAACGTTCACACACGTCCGGTGTGAACGGAGGACAGTCAACTCCGGTGGCTTGAAGATGTCAAGTGTTATTCTCCCTCTAGGTTTCTTGGTCAACACACATAAGATATATCTAGAAGATATATTTACAACACTTCCCCTTGATTGACCAATCCCTAAAAAATGTTGCCTCATTAAAACCTTGCTAGGAAAACCCAATGGGACAAAACCTAGTCGAAGGAAAAAGAGTACAACTGCTTCCCCTGAACTAGAGATCATTGAATATCTTTGAGTCGACGTATGCCGATCTCGTGTACCAACTTTCTGAATGTCGATGTTGGTAATGCCTTGGTGAATAAGTCCGCCAGATTTTCACTTGAGCGAATTTGTTGCACGTCGATATCGTAACCCTTTTGAAGGTCGTGTGTGTAGAAGAGCTTTGGAAAAATATGCTTCGTCCTATCTCCTTTGATGTATCATTCCTTGAGTTGCGCGATGCAATCAGCATTGTCTTCATATAAAACAGTTGGTTTGGCCTTTGATGAAGCTAACCCGCACGACTCTTGGATATGACTCGTCACATTTCTCAACCATACACATTCTCGACTTGTTTCGTGGATTGCAATGATTTCAGAATGATTTGAGGATGTTGCAGTCAAGGTTTGTTTCACAGACTTCCATGATATAGCAGTTCCACCACATGTGAAAATATATCCAGTTTGTGACTTAGCTTCATGTGGATCGGATAAAAATCCTGCATCCGAATACCCCACTAGAGTATTATCAGAATTTTCTTGATAATATAATCCAAGGTCAATGGTACCCTTTAGATAACGTAGAATGTGCTTAACACCATTCCAATGTTTCAAAGTGAGTGCAGAGCTAAATCTTGCTAGAAGATTAACAGAAAAAGCTATATCTGGTCTAGTATTATTAGCCAGATAAGTCAATGCTCCAATTGCACTTAGATATGGTACTTCAGGACCAAGTATCGTTTCACCCTCTTCAATTGGTCGAAATGGATCTTTCTTAGTATCAAGAGATCTAACGACCATTGGTGATGCTAATGGATGTGCATTATCCATATAGAAGCGTTTTAACACTTTTTCTGTATATGTGGATTGATGGATAAACGTACCTCCACGGATACGTTCCATTTGCAAACCAAGACAAAACTTTGTCTTTCCCAAATCTTTCATCTCAAATTCTTTCTTCAAATATTCAGCAGTTTTATTGAGCTCTTCAGGAGTCCCAATTAAATTTAAATCATCAACATAAACTGCTATGATTGCAAATCCACTTTCGGTTTTCTTAATGAAAACACAAGGGCAGATATCATCATTCTTGTATCATTCTTTCAAAAGATACTCGCTCAGTCTATTGTACCACATACGACCAGACTGTTTCAACCCATACAACGATTTTTGCAGTTTAATTAAATACATGCTTTTGGGTTGTGACTGAAATCCTTCAGGAATTTTCATATATATGTCAGTATCTAATGACCCATATAGATAAGCAGTCACTACATCCATAAGGCGCATATCAAGCCTTTGTGACACAGCCAGACTAATCAAAAATCTAAAAGTAATAGCGTCCATTACTGGAGAGTATGTTTCCTCATAATCAATTCCTGGTTTTTGTGAGAAACCTTGTGCTACGAGTCTTGCTCTATATCTCGTAACTTCATTTTTCTCGTTTCTCTTTCTAACAAAAATTCATCTATATCCAACAGGGATTTTAGATTCCGGAGTTAAGGCTATAGGCCCAAATACTTTCCGGTTATCACAGGAATTTAATTCCCTTTCTATAGCTTCTTTTCACTTTGGCCAATCAAGTCTCTGTTTGCATTTAGCAACAGATGTATGTTCAGGATCCTGATATTTAAAACTTCAAGAGCTATATGAAAGGCAAATATATCATCAACAATGATATTTTCTCTCTCTAGTATCTGATGTAAATAATTTATTGAGATCTCATGATTTTCAGATACTTGTAATTCTTTAGGAATTACATCACTTTCATTTGATTGATTAGTCGTTTTCGTCATTGTTTGGTTTATATCTTGCCCCTTTCTTTTTTCTAGGCATAGAATCTTTGGAACCAACTGGTCGACCACGTTTTTGACGAATTTTGGACTCATTTGCTGCCAAAGCTATTTGTCCTTCAGGGACATCAATTTTAGCTAGAGTATTTGCAGCATGTACGTGAGATTGTGTCACTTTTCTTGTATCTACAAAAGCATCAGGAATTTGATTTGCAATATTTTGCAAATGAATGATCTTTTCATTTTCTTGTTCACATTGATTTGTTCTAGAATCAAAATGTGATAAGTTTTTCTCATTTCAAGAGATTTCCTTGTGCTTTTCTGGATGTAGATTTATTCCTCCTAATGTTGGAAATGTCATTTCATCTAAATGACAATCTGCAAAACGTGCAGTAAATAAATCACCTGTTAAAGGTTCTAGATACCTTATAATCGATGGTGAATCAAATCCAACATATATCCCAAGTCTTCGTTGGGGACCCATTTTTGTACGTTGTGGGAGTGCAATTGTGACTTGAACCGCGCAACCAATAGTTCGTAAGTGAGAAACATCAGGTTCTCGGCCAAATATAATTTGCATTGGGGAGTATTCATGATTTGCTGATGGCCTTAGTCGAACTAATGTTGCAGCATGTAATATGGCATGACCCCAAACAGTAGTTGGTAGTTTTGATTTCATAAGTAATGGTCTAGCAATAATTTAAAGACGTTTAATAAATGATTCCGCTAAACCATTTTGAGTATGGACATGAGCTACTGGATGTTCAATCTCAATTCCAATAGCCATACAATAGTTATCAAATGCTTGAGATGTAAACTCACCAGCATTATCAAGACGAATTCTTTTAATTGAATTGTCTGGGAATTGAGCTCTTAATTTTATGATTTGAGCAAGTAGTCTAGCAAATGTTGCATTTCTAGTAGAAAGCAAGCATACATGGGACCATCTATAAAAGGCATTAATTAATACCATAAATTATCGAAAAGGTCCACAAGGTGGATGTATAGGTCCATAAATGTCTCCTTCAATTCTTTCTAAGAAGTATGGAGATTCAGTATTATCCTTCGTATATGAAGGTCTAATGACTAACTTGCCTTGCGCACAAGCATCACATGAGAATTCATTTGTAGAAAGAACCTTTTGATTCTTTATGTTGTGCCCATATGAATTATTGATTATTCGGCGCATCATAGTCGCTCCAGGATGTCCAAACCTATCATGACAAAGCTTAAAGCTTTTTGTATCATTGAACTTTACGTTCATGAAATGGTTTGTCTCAATTGTTTTTATGAATGTGTAATACATTCCAGAAGGTAGTGTTGCTAATTTTTCTTTTGTCAGCTTATAGCCTGAAACAAAAGAATTTATGCAAAGATATTCATTTCTACCTTTCACATAATTGTCTCGATGTGGTATCCATTATTTCGGATATCCTTGAAACTTAGTAAGTTACTTACTAAAGTGCAGGGCATTTTCAATATCTAATTTAGTATCATTTGGCAAAATGATACAAGCTCTTCCGGAGCCTTCAATGATTTTTGATGCACCTGATATTATGTTAACATTATTCTCATCTAATGTCAACTTAAGGAAATACTTCTTTTTTTAAAGAATAATATGTGTATTTATTTACCAAGACAAATATCACAAGATTTCATATGATATTAATATATATATATATATATATATTCATGCCTTTGTTAAAACCTCTCCGTAAAAACCCCATGGGAAAAAAATTTGGTAGAGGAAAATAGTACAAGACATATATATTTACTCATATATTACACTAGTTGCCTCGTTAAAAACCTTAACTAAGAAAACCTCGTAGAAAAAAACTTAGTAAGGAAAAAAGAGTACAACCATTCGGCCTTTAGGGCCGTTTGACCTTCAAGGTCTAATTTTCAAAAGCATATAATATGGATTGCTCTTGAAGAGTATGTAATATCCTTCATGGAATATTGATTGTGCTACATCGGGAGCAACAATATGAATCAAATAGATAAAGATTCAAGGATATGTTATCCAAATATTTAATTTACTTGCTCTTAGAGCATGTAATATTCTTCAGGAATATTACTTGTGCTACTTTAATAGCATCAATTTAAGATCTTGAATGTAATATTCTTCAGGAATACTACTTGTGCTATTTGAATAGCATCAATGAGTTTTTCAAGATTATTTAAAAAAAATACGTTGTATATATATAATATACAAAGTATATATCCACTATGAATTAAAAAATTTCCCAATACATGATAATATCAATAGTGATTCAAGTAGTAGAACATTGAAGTTTACTGATTATATAAAATAATACGAAACAAGAATTGCCACGTAGTAGTAAATCATATTCAAGATTTTGTAGAATAAGATCCAATCAAATATTGCACTCTTAACAAACAAAATAAATTAAAACTCAATTATATATGTTTGTCATCTCACCGAAAGGGTGCACAAAAATATTGAGATTAAATCTATTGGCATCATATCTTTTTAACATAATCGGGCGAATCTATTATGTCTCCAATTATCAAAATAGTCTTCTATTTTGCGTGAACTTTTCATATTTTTCTTTATTATTTTTCTAAAATCTACTATTTCACATTGACTTTTTATACCACATCAAATACAAGTTTACATAAAATGACATATTCCGTCTAAGTACAGATCAAAAATTTACTTTATATCCTCCAAATTCCAATCAAAATTCACTTTTGTTTGGTGGAATGATTAAGATCAATATCATTCGAAATGCATCACCAATTTAATATGCTCAAACAAATGCTATTTTAATAGCATCAAAATATAACTTTTAGGATTATTTGTATTTCTTCAAGAATAACGAAAATTATATCATTCGTAATAAACAAATATAACATATTTGCATCAAACCACAAATATAAGGGGAATTTGCACAAATTTCAATAACAATCTCTTTTATGCAAAGCATATATGTTACCATGATTCCGTTTTCTGGTTATTTCCAAGTCAATTTATTGATATAAACATATTAAACAGTATAATATTCTAATACTTCAAAGTTTCTTTCGTCTGGATTTAGATGATTACTAAAATTATACGGATTGAAATTCAGATGAAAAGAAAATTAGTCGTACCTTATTGGAAAGACACAATTCTTTCCTAGGGCATACCTCCAATCCTTTTACGATCGAAGGAAGATGAGAGAATTAGAGCATGGTGCTGATAACGTGTTATAAACTAGAGAGAAGCGAGAGAATATAGTAGAGAATACAAATATTGTTATTATGAAGTTCACAACACACCTATATTTATAGGTGTTAAACCAAGTGTGAACGTCCGGTGTGAACGTTCACACACGTCCGGTGTGAACGGAGGACAGTCAACTCCGGTGGCTTGAAGATGTCAAGTGTTATTCTCCCTCTAGGTTTCTTGGTCAACACACATAAGATATATCTAGAAGATATATTTACAACAAAATCCTATAAATAAAAGTAACAGTGTTCCAAATAATAAAAGTAACAACTTTTATGATTAAAAGTGATAGTTGTTCTATATAAAAGTGATAGTGTCGATGAATAAAAATGACAGTTCGTACATAAAAAATTAAATGAGTCAAATTTGGGTAAGGTTTCAGGTTGGGACCTGGGCTGGGCTGGGCTGGGTATAGAAATTAAGCAAATAGCAAGTGGTGATAAACAAAATTATTCTAAATCACACGAATCTTACAGATTTAAGACACTCTAACACTCTTCTGAGTTATTATAGATTTAAGAAATAACTATCAGCTGTGAAATAGGGACTTATTCAGCCAGCTCTGAGCAACCATCCACCGCACAATATGTTCGTATTTCCAACAATAATACACTTAAATCTGCTGCTACCGTTCACTATCAGCTTCATACATAGATTAATCTGTAAGAATACCATGTTTCAATGTCCACCCCTACTCCAGTATCTCTCACAGCCACATCAATCACTTAATATGATTCGTTAAAATCAGACATACAGTCAGAAAAGGGATTCATGAACAACAGATACTTCATTAACTCAAGGTCCACAAGGTACAGATAAAAAGAATTCTATAAGAGCTCATCTAACATCCATTTTTTACTTCAACTTATTTTATTAAACAACACACAGCCTCAATTTATGCAATTCAACTAATATATGTCTTGTCTACTATATTTTCTCGACTACATTATGATACTGTGGTACAACCATGATGAGGCTTTGATTTCAGCTGGATTAATAACAACAACAACAATTATAATTGAAGCAAAGAACAATTATACCTCAATGTCTATTTAATAACAAGCATACTTTATTTCCCAAGAACAAAGTAATTGTAATTTTTATAACAAATTTACTACTTATATATATTAAAAAAAAATCTAATTACCGCTCTTTCGTGACGGCTCCTCTCAGCGGCAGTGCAGGTCTCGCCAATACATTTCAGCCGATGCTCACTCTTCCAATATATATCTAACATCAATTCAAACAAAAAAAAATTAGAAAAAAAAAAGCATAAACCCCTAAAAAGCCCTATGTAATTGCAAAAATCAAACCCAAATATAAACGCAAATCGGCAATTCCACCGCCAAAAGGAGAAGAAATTGAGTACCTAGGAGCTGAAAGGCGGAGAAGGGTATGATAAACAGCGAGGGCTGCACAATACGCGATACAAGTGATGAGATTCGCGACTGAATCACTTTGGGCGTCGGCAGCGTCAGGATAACCGCAACCGCTGCCTCCGCCGCCACGACGTACGCCAGAATCATCCATTGCAGCGCCATTCTTCGGTTTTAGCTGCTGAACTTGTCTTTTTTTGTTGATCGTTTTCCAATTTCGATGATTTCTATGGTTCCTGATTGATGACCCTTTTAGTCTTCGGCTTGTATGCTTAACCGACAAGGCTGCACAAGGTTCGCACTTCACTGGCTGGTAAAACTGTACAAATAAGTAGATATTTTAATCGGGCCAGCTCATCGAATTTCGGGTCAATTCTATCGGGTCACGGGTTATAGTATTTGGATTAAACAAATTTTGGGTTAAAAGTTCGTAATTTTAACCCTAAACTTTCTGTTTCGAGCTATATCCCTATTGAATTCGAAAAAATTATACAGAGTAATTTTTTTAACTAATATATTTCCTTTATCTATTCTATATTTGTAACAAACAAATATATACATGAATAAGTGATATTTCAACATTGATTTACATAATACTTTATTTTCTAAATTTTACATCTAAAATATAGAAAAGTAAAATGATAAGTATAAGTAACTTTCGAATATTGAATCAAAATACATTTCACAAATCTTTAAAAAAAAAATTGTTATGTTAATTTTTAGAAGCAAAATAATGAAATTGAAAAATAAAATAACGAGAAAATTTTCATATAATCAGGCGAATACATTGCTTTCGGATAAGTCCTATAAGATCCCAGGTCATTTTTGGGTCAACTTTATCGATTATAGGCTATTCGGACTGGAATTTTATTGGGCTGAATTTTTTTTGTTCTAACCATATCAATTTATGGGCTGAATTTTTTTTGTTCTAACCATATCAATTTATTAGTCCACAAATTTTAGATTGTATTGCCATCCCTACAAGTAATAATGGTAATTCCATTTTGGTCGTAATAATGGTAATTCCATTTTGGTCGGGTTGTGCCATATATTTTAGGCCCGACATGATTCCAAATCCATCTGGGCCGGGCCGAAAAATTATGCTTTTAGTGTGGGCGGCCCAATGTTAGGTATTAAGGTACCAAAAATTCTCAAACGTTTGTTGAGATTCACATTCGCATATCTTTTTAAAGATTGGTGTTATATTTCCTCAAAAAAAAAAAAAAAAGATTGGTGTTATAGGCTTACACTTTAGGCTTTCAAAGCCCTTCACCAATTTGAAAATCCACTTCAAATTAGGCAATGTATATACTACTCCCTCCGTCCACCAATTCAAGGCCTAGGGCAAGTGTAATTTACACTTGCCCTAGACCTTGAATTGGTGGACGGAGGGAGTAATATACACTCAAAAATTTCATCCCAACACTTTTCGTCTAAAATTCAATTCTTGAATTGAAGGCATGGTTGATAAGTTACGACATCACGAAATCTTTTTAATGATACTTATATTTTCGAGTATTCTTATCTGGACAAAAATTGGTTGGAAGATTCATGCA
Organism: Salvia miltiorrhiza; assembly: GCF_028751815.1. Lineage (NCBI taxonomy): Eukaryota > Viridiplantae > Streptophyta > Magnoliopsida > Lamiales > Lamiaceae > Salvia > Salvia miltiorrhiza. Next base: position 2,774,043 of record NC_080392.1, on the reverse strand, counting down.
AAAAATTGAATGTGTGTTTGTTTAAGAGTGTGATTTTTCCGATCAATTTCAAATCGCTCCGATAAAACTACTAATAGTTATAAGTTTTTTTTTTTGGATGAAATTTATGAATCCATTAATATAATAAAAGTTTACAAGTCCTTCAAATCCAATTTAGGACAATCATTTCCTATTTCTTTGTGTCAACAATGATTTATCCAACTACAAACAGTTTGATCTCTTCTCTTATCCTATCTAGCTTGCCTCAAAGAAACAAGGCTTGTAAATTACGAATACAAAATTGGTCCATCTAGATGTACAATGCATGCTTCGTTCTTGGAAATTCAGAATCTTCTGCAATGCCTGAGATCAAATAGTCGATGATTATAATTATACTGGTAGATAGAGTGAGAATTCACCTTATTATAAGATACGAGATAACATATAGATCATATGATCATTATATTTACGGTCCATATATTTAACAGCTACTAGATTTACGTACAAATTTATGTAACAGAAATAATCAATAAATCTACGAACAAATCAATACAGTCTTAGACGTGCCATCGTGCCAAATCCGCCGGTCATTTTCTTACCCATGTTTTAAATAGGAGTAATTAATTGAAAGACATAATTTTTTAAAATTATGATTAAGAGTTTATGAAATGTCAATTAATATACTTTGCTCATCTAATGAGTTTTGACCCATCAAACCGCCCTATATAGATTTTATGATAATAAAATGCCAGAATTTGAATGTAAGAGGAAAAAAGAAAAAGAAAAAATGTGTATATTATTCTATCAATTTTTACATGCACGTCGATGCATGCATGCAGGTAATGATATATATTTGGTATAATATTAGTTGTAGCATTTAAATGATAATATAATTAACCTGGAGTCCCTTATCTTGGTATGAACCCTAGACGACGTCGTTTCCCTCTCGATGGCCGGAAACCGGTTCACTCGCTGCCTTCTTGCCGGAAAGCTCGATTCGGACACGCCATGCTTATATTTATGATCAAAATCCGACGTTTTGATTTCTGGGATTTGGTCGAAATTTGAACGATCTTCCGCAGACAATGATAGGAAAGACATGATCAAAACAAGATTGAGGCCTGCAACAATCATCTCACCACTTTCTTCTTCGTCGACACGCTTAGTTTCTTCATCGATATGATCCATTTCATCAACAATCTGCCACACTATTCATCAAGCCAATACTTTGATTTCATTAATTAAATTAAGATATTTAGCCTCATAAATCTCCAATATATATGTTATGCATTTTCTTGTAGATCAAAGAAAAATTTACCTTTGGGACAATGGCTCAGAGTCAGAGGAGAGGTTTTTATATTAATTTAGAAGTTAATGTCTTTTTTCCCCTCTGAATTTAGTTGTTATGCTATTTTCTTTTTTTGCAGAAATTGAAGGGGCAGAGGTGATGTGAGCTTTAGAAGTTAAAATATATACATATATAGCCGAATAAATTTGCACCAGAAATTAGGTAAATGGTGGGAAATATGTGTAACTTCGTAAGGTGTATATTTAGTCATGATTTGTTTCTTTGGTTTTCTATCAATTATGACCATATCGATCGTTAATTATTGTATTGGTCTCTGAGTTTTTGCCACAAAATAAAGTTGCTAACATATTTCTCCATAACTGACTTTGATGGAAATTATAAATCAGGAGTTTAGTATTATCAATGTCACAAGAAATAATTTATATATAATCTAAAATGGGAGGCGACCGGAAAAATAAAAGATTATTTGTTGACGATTAATGTATGTGAGTATTTTTTGGATTAATTCGTTGATTCCACTAATTTAACATTTCTACCTATAAGTATTGCTTGCGCTATGAAACACCAAATGGTACAATTGATACAAAATTGATAGTTCAAGGTTTAAAAAATTATTTTCGATAGTTTAGGATATAACTGATAGTGCAAAAATAGTTTGGGTTTAAAGTGAGATTGTGATTTTGGATGGGGTGGAGTGGATGAGAATGGAGGTGTGGTGGTAAGTTAAAGCAGGACAAGTGGAGAAAGTATTTGCATTCATCACAACTCATATAACCATTCTCGTACTCATCATCATCATCATATATTTGCTTCTTTTCATGTATAAGCAATGTGCATCCATCACATCTTAATTCTGATCGTGAAATACTACCGTCATCATCATCATCATCATCATCTTCTTCTTCTTCTTCTTCTTCATGGTTGCGATGATGACATGATGAAGAAGGCGATGAAGATGGAAATGTAGTAAAACTTAGCAAATGATGTTTGTGACAGGTCTTCTGAGGGATGGAAATTCGTGCTCCCTCTCTTTTAACAAATGTTCTGATAATCTCTTCATATATATCATCTAATGTCTTTTTCATCATCAACTGCATTATCATTATTAGATCTGCAACAAAATCAATCATAACATAGAATTATGTATTAATTATTACTTGTAACACAGGATAAAATTTTCAATTTTTTTAGTGAATTAAAAGTGTTTTAAAATTTTATTGTAAACTATGGAGATCTTGTACATTATAGCTACCAAAAATACTGTCATGCATGCAAATTCTTAAATCTGCATGTGATTCAAAGTAAATAAAGTAAAAAAAAAAAAAAAAACATAGAACATGTACTCTTTTGCTAACACACTCTGGTATATCCCGGATGTACGATGCATCTACCTTATTTGATTTTAGTTGTGATTAATAAATTATAATTAAATATTGATAAATCATATGATGAATCTAATTGGATTTAATTAGGGTGGATGAGTAATAGAAGTATGCTAATTGTCAATTCAACAAAAAAATATATGCTTATTGTTTTTGAGGTAAAAGAAATTATGCATTGAGAAAAAAATAAATGAGGTAAGGAGTATTACGAAGTAGAAGGCGAGAGGGAGGTGCAGTTGATATGGACGACATATCTGCAAAGCTGGCAATGATAAACCCAACATCTCATTCGCAAAGGTCCGTTGCATATAGCACACACAAATCCATATATATTTGATGTACTCATATTATATAAATATAATATAATATATATATATATATATATATATGGTTTTCAATTTTATATTCTTAATTTTGTTATGCATGCCCTTAGTAATTATTTTCTTAAATTATTATTTTCTTAAAAGTCGTGTTCTCTTCTCCACTCAACAAATAAACAATACACGTTTTTTTAAAACTCGTGCCCCTTTTTTTAGGACACAAATTGGTGGACGGAAGGAGTATATGAAAAGCAAAAAGAAAAATAATATAAAATCAGTATAAAAATGCTTCAGAACTTTTGAGCTAGTAATAGTAGAATCACACAAACTTGGAGTGTGAGCAAAGAATAAACATAAGGCATTTAAGTTATACATAGTCTACCGAATTGTGTCATCCATATTGTTTTCTTTGTTTATATGTGTTACTAAAATATTATATGTTCTTATTTTAAATTTAGTTTTCAATAATTTAACTGATCGATGATTGCATATTAATTACGAAAAATAAGAAATATGAATCTACGTATATATAAATTAAATAAATATTTTGTAACTTAAAAAATTCTATAACCTTATACAAAAATAAATAAAAAATCCACACACACACTAAATTACTAAATCATTCTTGAAAATTAAAATAAATAAGCCTATATATAATATAGCTGTACACGATGAATAAATACCTATATTCACAATCACTTGTTACTTGAAAAACAAAAGTTGCTTAGCAATATTTAAACTTATAGTGGTAAATATATATATATATATATATATATATATATATATATAGGGAAAGGCTAAAATAAAAATCAAAGTTAGGCTATATATATATTTATGCTAAATTACACAAATAAATAAAGAAATTTAAAGATCACACGATGATGGACTCAAATTCAGGACCTCGGGCCTTAAACATTAATCACCTACTGCTAGACCAACATATGCACACAAGATTTATCTATTAAATTAGAACAGAAATAAAGTAGATAAGGGTAGAAACAAAGTAAATTGAAAGGTTCAAAGTTCAAACTAGATAGCCGAATTGTGAAGACCTCACTAGTCACTCCGTGAGATAATTACACTTTAATTTATACTACAAAATTAACTATTTGCCAACAAAAAATGAGACAATGATTCGCCTTATCAAAACTTTAATTAAAACCAATTTTACAACAATAATTATTTATTCACGCATAGGATTCGTAAATCTTACTAAAAGGGACTGAGAAAAATGAAAATGGAAAGGAATAAGTAAGTAAGAAGGAATGATGAAAATAAAAACTTTCCCAAAATTCTAATAGTAAGAGGGGTTTTCTTCTGCAAGTGACTTATTAAATTCTATTCTAATAGTAACTTTCCTAAAATTGAAGAGTTCTCATCGATATCTTGTGATCTAGACATACTAAGTTTTAGTAACAAAAATAATATTTCGATTCCGTAGAAGCTTTAAAGCAGCTGAAACCTTCATAAACAAAGAAAAGCATTATACTTTGGAAATTGTAAATTATTTACATTTTTATTTCGACGTACTATGAGAAAAGCTAAAAAAGTTTTAGCATTATGATGATACTTTGATCTCATCTCTGTCTGATACTTTGGTTCAAAACGAAGTATGACATTAAGGTTGGGCTTCAACTTCAAAGCTTCCTTTTCAGTTTAAAATTAAAAGAAAATTATATATGAGAAAAAATTGCAGCATAAAATATTTAAATCAAATCAAATTAAAATTTGTGTAATATAGAACTTTATTGTATGTACTTAACTTTGTATTGAAATAAATATTACTATTAATTAGCTAGTTCAAATTACAGTGAATATAAAAGTTTTTAAAGTATATGCTCTAGAGAATCATACACTTTTGAATCGAAAGTTATTTTGGACATTCCTTACAGTTTGGGTATTTTTTATTAAAAGATAAACATAATAGCTAGTAATAATAACGAACAATATTTTCATAAATTGTAATTTACTTTCATGGTTTATAGCTTCTAAAGCTTCAGCTTAAAACCCTCATATAATTTATATAGGGTTAATGGCATATATATTAGTATTAAAGTTTCAACAAATTCTCATTTAGTACATTCACTTTAAAATATGTATTAAAATTATTTAAAATTTTAAAAAATTATATATCCTAACTTTGAATTAATTAACCCAAACAATCTATTATTAATTCAAATAAATATAAAATATTAATTAACCCTTATTAATTATATATCTTTGTATTATATTAAAGCATAATAAATTAAAATTGAAGAAAAATAATTATAAATTATAATAAAGTAAGAGTGGTATACGGTGATACACAATAAATTATGAGACGGAGGATCTCATTTGCAATAATCCTCCACTCTGTCAAACCCCTTAACCCGAAAAATCCGACATCTGATGACGACGCTTTGCATCTTCCAACAACTGAACTAGTTTATGATCTACTCCTACTCGAGTCTCCTCCAATGGAGTCCTACCCCATCTGTCCCTTGCGAAGACGCTGCCCCCATTTCGCAAGAGCAAAACAGACACTTGAAAGAACATTTAGATATAAGTAAATACGAATATGAATATTAATAAAAAATTAAAATTATCTACGACATAATCTCAATGAAAAACATGAATCTAAAAATATTTGAATTTTCAACTTTTGTAATACAAATTAATTGATTTTAATTAATAATGTGAATTTCCTAGACTCCAACATTCTGCTCCAAAACCTCAGCTTCAGCCTTTGCATAGGATCATCTTCTTTCTATTGCAAACCTTCGGCTGCCTCCATCGCTTCTCGTTGCTCTGCTCTCTTGCTGCTGCCTGCCTCTCGAATCAGGTGTCGACGTACACCCTTGATTTTCTCGGGAAGCGCATAATTGACGGTGAGGATGCGGCCGTAGAATTCGATGTCGTCCATGGCGTCTTCTCTCTCTAGAAAAGTGACGAAGCCGAAGGAGCGGTTCTTCTGCGTGGCCTGGTCCAAGTCCAACGGCATCTTCACATCATTAATGTGTTCGAAGCAGCGTGGAGTATTTGCTTCTTCACTTCCTTCTGCACTCCTTCGTTCATGTCATGGCAGTTTCTTCATTTCTCCACTAATCGGATTAGTATTAATTTGCTCGTTTAGTCCCAAAATAAATTTATCCATGAATTTTTGCAATTTATAATTATGTATTATGTTATGTAACTGCTACGTGTATAAATTTAGGTTTATAATTATATACATTTAGGTCAAAATAGAAACGATCTTCTGCAGACAATGATAGGAATGGCATGATCAAAACAAGATCACAAATACTCCTGTGCAATCGGTTGCACTGTGCAACTGGTTGCCAGAATGACACTACTTCATCCGGGAAATGACACTTGAACATTTTCGAATGACACTTCTTCAACATACAAATGACACTTGAAGATGTTGAAAAAGTGTCATTCAGAAACCAGTTGCACGGGAGAGTGCCTCAAACAAGATTGAGGCCTGCAACAAGAGATGCGTTCATCTCACTGCATGCTTTCTTCTTCGTCGACATGCTTAATTTCTTCATCAATATGATCCATTTCATCAACAATCTGCCACAATACTATTCATCAAGGCAATATATACTTTGGTTTCATTAATTAATTAAGATATTTAACCTCACAAATCTCCAATATATATTATGCATTTTTGTGTAGGTCAAAGAAAAATTTACCTTTGGGACAATGGCTCAGAGGAGAGATTTTTATATTACCGTAGAAGTTAATTTTTTTTCCCCTCTGAATTTAGTTATTCTGCTATTATCCTTTTGTTTTTTTTTGCAGAAATTGAAATGGCAGAGGTGATTTGAGCTTTAGAAGTTTTTTGAAAATATGGCCGAAAAAATTTGTACCAAAAATTAGGCCAATGGTGAGAAATGTGTAAGGTGTATATTTAGCTTGATTTGTTTTCTTGGTTTTCTATCAATTATGACTATATATATCATTAATTATTGTATTGTTCTGCGAGTTTTTGTCACAAAATAAAGTTGTTAACATATTGACTTCGATGGAAAATAAATCAGGAGTTCAATAATATCAATGTCACAAGAAATAATTTATATATAATCTAAAATGGGAGGCGAAAAACAAAGTTATTTTGTTGACAATGTATAGTCAGATTTTGTTATTGATACCACTTTGCCCGTAAATTTTAGTTTGAGTCGATCGAGTTGAAGTTTTTTCGAACTAAGTTTTTTCAATTCTAAACATTCTTTTGGTATTTTTTTGGATTAATTAATTCGTTGATTCCATACTAATTAATTTAACATTTCTAACTATAAGTCTTGCTTGTGCTATGAAACACCAAACGGGGAGACTAGCGCAATTTGATGTTTTTTTTATAAAGATGGAAATCTTATAAAAACGATTTTATAAATTTGATTTAATGAGGTTCACAACATACAAAAAAAGTTTGCAAAAGAAAAAGCGAGGAACGGAAATGAAATGTGCAATCGTGTTAGTACCAAGTTAAAAAGGATGTGTGAAAATATTAGTAAAACACATGCAAAAGCTATTGAACTTTTATAAGTAGCAAGATTTATAACACTTTTATTTAGTATTGACTTACAAGAGTAATTAAATACATAACGCACATACAAGTCATCACTTTAAATGAGAGATTGAGGTGGATGTGAATGTTGTGTATCAGATGGGCTTAAAGGCATCCTTGTGAGTTTCACTGCAGAGCATACATATGACAAAGTAGCATGACGTACATTGAAATCCTGGCTTATCATAACTATCACGACGACATAGGTCACAACGCTTTTTCTTGGTTATGATTTGAAATCTAAGAGGGTGGTGAGGGTGATGAAGAGTGGGAATCACATACTGCTGCATCCCATAGTTGATGTTTCTATACTTACCCGATCTACCAGGAATGCATTCGGGATGAAAGGATTGATCGCAGTCTCGACAGTGATACATCCAGCTCTTGGGATTCATTTGGACTTCACAGTTGCTGCAGTAGAACCCATCAGGATGGTTAACATACGCGTCATATGTCAACCACAAGTAGTGCTTCTCCAATCTATGCTTATTGCGTGGTGGTAGCAACATGCATCCACCACACACACACAATCTACAGCTATTGCATCTATATAAAACCTTATCATGTCACGACCGGACCTAATTAAGGATAATTAAGCCGGGGAAACCGTGACTAATGGAGGGAGATTAGAAGCGGGGTAGAAAGGGGAATATTCAAACAAGAAAGGATCGCAGTATCATTGTTAACAACAGGGATATTTATAATATAACGGAGTTTTAGTCGTATAGACTCAAATAACTAGTAAGTTCGGATAACTCCGACTTATCCAAAATAACATAAAAATTCTGAGTACGCAGCGGAATAAGGTTCTGATTACATGTATGAAGACATGTAACCCTAGAGTTCATTAATACATAATAAGACAAAAGAGTCCCGCTCGTCACTTCATCACCATCGGCAGCTGCTCAACCTGCACATTTAGAAATATATGCAGGGCTGAGTACAAAAGTACTCAGTGGGCACATATGCCTACTATGAAATATAACATGCTTCGTAAAGTTGTAAATTGTCATGCCATCATAAACAGTACAGCAAGGGAGTTTTTCGCTAAAAAGGCCCAAGCTTACTAAATTCATTTGTGATTCTTAAAGTTCGTCTGCAGACTAAGTTCTCTTGTAATCTATCATATCTGGAACTGTGTGCCGGAGAGGTGGCCACCTCTCACGGACACTTGACCGGCCAACCCGCTAGATGACTCACGGTCACTGGTGTACACTAGTCCTGGCAGGATAGCTATCAACTGCTCAGGACCCGAATTCGATTGCATAATAAAAGTCACATCAGATAGATATCATACTGAAATTTAAATATTTTATGGCAAGACAATATTTGAAATAACTTCAATTAATTTAGTCATGAAATAACTTGCTTGAACGTAACATTTAAACTCATTTGATATATATGAAAGTAATGCCCACCTGATAGCAAAGCTTTGCTACAGATTAGTGACTCCTTGACGAGCTCTTATCCTTGCGCTCGACCTTTAATCCGAGAAAATAACGTAAGACTTTAAATCGAGGGAAAATTCTCAATTAAATGAGAATGCGTAATTAAACTATGCATGAATCTCGTATGCATGAACTATTATTCTGAGATAATAATCAGGGAATTTCTATTGTTAATCCAGGCTATCGGATTTAAACAAAAGCTAAGTCTCGTCTCATGAAGCCGGATAATTAACAAAAATTAATCCGTTCTCTTCGGGGTGTTCTAATCCGTCAATTAAATAAACCCCCCTCCTCGTAGTCAATAGAAAATAAATAAATACTTCAGCTTATTCGCTTTATAACCTCATAATTAATCGGCTTAATAAATAGGAATAAGTAATGTTATAAGATTAAATAATTAAAAGGCTCAATATAAGGCAGCCTAATAATCACAATCAAACATCATCAAAACATGCTCTGCTTTTACACTGACTCAACTTCAAAATTTAATCTGTTCTGACTCCGACATCTCCTGGACTCGAGACTCATACCGAAAGAAAGATCTTCGAGTCTAGTTTCATATATAAAAAAAATAGAGTCGAAAACTCCAAGTGGTTTGAGAGATATGACGTTTTTACCACGATCTACCATGTTCGGCAGTTTTGAACAATCGAAAACTTGTATTTTTGAAAAATAGTAAACGTTGTCAAACTGGGCTCAACTTTGGTGGATATCTAAATAACACAATAAGGTTAATACCATAAAAATTTGGAAAGCTAGATCACCCAGGAAGCTACTGAAATAAATGACTCTTTTCTCTGTTCTCTGAAATTCTCAGTAGTAATGTGCAGTTTAGATTTTACATTTTAAAGAAGTATTATACGAAGTTGGAATGGCTTGAAATTTTACCAGGGTACTCAAGACTCATGTAGGGACTTGCTATAAAATTTTCAAAGCTGTTAGACATCGACAAACCGTCGATCACAGTAGGTCAGTAGGCCTACGAAATTCATATTTATAAGTCCTTAAAAATAATTTATATAAATCAAGAAATAATAGTTTAATCCCAAAAATATTCATTAAAAGTCCATCCTAATTTAAATAAAGAACGGACCTCATTTAAAATAAATAGTCCCAAACTTGTTACGCACATATACTAAATCTTTCACGAAACATCCTTTACAATAAACTTTGATACATAGAAAATAATTCAACAACTTGAGCTCTTAAGGGGTTGTTTTACAACAGACACCAAATCTACCTCGGATCTCCAAATGAGGCTCCAAAAGACATTCTGGAAACTAGACATTTCAAGGATCATTCTCCAATTTGAATCGAATGAAAAACAATTCAAACGAGCAAGATATGCCCTCTCAAAGATGGGTATTTAACAAGCAAAAATCTGTAAATTTCATATTTCCAGATTACAACCAAGTCAGTGGGCTTTCTTTAAAAATTCATATCTCCCTTTACAAAACTCCACTGGGAACCCCAAAGGTCAATCTGGAAACTAGGGAGAGATCATAACACTCTCCAGTTGGATTTACTCTAAGAACCTTCATGGTTTAGAAGATATGACTATCTAAAGTTCAGTGCACAAAAAGAGTTCAAGTTTGGCAGATTCAGAACATAAATCGGAAAAACCACTTTAAGCTTCACCAAAAATTCTAAAACTGAACAAGTAAGTTCCCAACATGTCAGTGAATATTCAGTAGAAAGATAGGCTTGAGAATCAAATATTTAAGTCGGCCTTTTCCACCTCAAAGTCGTAGGTTTGTAAAATCTACTGGATGGTACATGGAATAAGAACTAGATTTCAAGAATTTATACCGGTTGTTTCCCTTATTCAAAAATGGTGAGGACGATGTCAAAAGAAAGATACGGGAGTCTAGAGTGACATATTAAAGTTTCAAAGGTTTTCACCGAGTGAAACTTTACTTATGATCTCCCAAAGATTGTTTACCAAAAAATGTATTCCAGATGGGCAGTGATGTTTACAAATTCATAAATAAATCATGCGAGCTCTAAATATTCTGAAATTTTACCAAAATATAGAAAATGTATGAAAGATGATACACAATTAATTTGCGAATTTTTGGGAACCGTTTGGATGGCTGGAATCGCCTTGCAAAACACTGCCGGAGCAGTGTGCTTATGGCAGATTCGCTGCCTTACCTCATGCACGGTTTTTCACCCAATAAACTCTAGCTTCGAGTGTTGGGGTACTACTGGACTGGAGCAGCTTGAAATCTTGGCAAAGTAGTTAAGCCAAGTCTTCCTTCTCTTTGTGATTGCTGGTGCGAAATGGAAGGAATGGGTGAATTGTTGGAGTTGATGGGGAGCAAAGGTAGTGGAGATGGTGGGGAGCATAGGGTAGTGGAGTTGATGGAGTGGGGAACAAAATTAATGGAAAGAAAAAGAGAAGAAAAAGAAAGGAAAAAAAAATGTAGAGGAGAATTATTGATGTATTTTCTCTGTCTCGGTGATTCTGTAACTGTAAGATGGATCGTGTGCTCGTATATGCTTGATACTGTTTATTTAAATAAATCTCGTATTTCGACATGTGATTTCTCACTAAAACCGATAAATTATAAAATGAATCTAAATTAAATCCGTAGATTTAATTCGTTCGTTGTTCTGATATCTAAATTAAATCCGCAGATTTAATTAACTTCCTGAGTCGGAAATAATTCACGATCTGAGTAAAAATAAAATCAAATTTCATCTCGCTTAAATAAATAACGTGACTTTGCTAAGTCAGTTATAACTCTGAAATAATATCATTAACTGCTTTAACAATATAAATTCAGGATCATAAGCTGAATTCATATTAGGATAAAAACTGTTTTCATTCACTGATGAACAAAAATAAACACTCATTACTGGATTTAAAATATATAAAAGAGCGGGTCACTACATATCAGTAGTTATAAACCTATAACAATTAACACAGAAACCGGACCCAATGTTGCCTGTAAATAGCTTGAGATGGTTATGTTGTCGGTGAGCTATGTGTTTTATGGTGTTGGGAAGAGAAGCACACTTGATGTCTATAGTGAAGTAGCATTGGGTACACTTATAGAAGAGTCCATTCGTACAACCACTACAAATACCGCAGCGTACCCAATCTGTTAGCTTGCCAGCATTTCTAAGCGTGAGATTGTGATTTTGGATGGGGTGGAGTGGATGAGAAGGGAGGTGTGGTGGTAAGTTAAAGCAGGACAAGTGGAGAAAGTATTTGCATTCATCACAACTCATGTAACCATTCTCGTACTCATCATCATCATCATCATCATCATCTCTTTGCTTCTTTTCTTGTATAGGCAATGTGCACCCATCACATGTTAGTCCCGATATTGGAATACTATCATCATCATCATCATCATCATCATCATCATCGTCTTCTTCTTTTTCTTCTTCTTGGTTGTGATGATGAGATGAGGAGCAGGGCGATGCAGATGAAAATACAGTAAAACTTAGTAGATGAGGGTGATTGGGGAACCTGTAGGTCTTCTGATTGTCATGATCATGAGTGATGGAAATTTGTCCTCTCTCTCTTTTAACGAATGGTCTGATAATCTCCTCATATATGTCATCTATTGGACCCTTGGTAATGTCTTTCGCATCATCAATTGCATTTTCATTATTAGATCTGCAATAAAATTAATCATAACACATTACTTCTAACACAAGACAAAAAAAATTAATTTTTAGCGAATTAAAGATGTTAAACATTTTATTATAAACTATATATGGAGATCTTATACATTAGTTACCGAAAACAATATAATGCAGATTCTTAAATCTGCATGTGATTTTGAAAGCAATCCAAGTAAGAAAATTTCATAGAATGTGTACTCTTTTGCTAGCTAGCTAGACACACTCTGGTATAACGTACGGTGCATCCGCCTTGATTTTAACTGTGATTACTAAACTGTAATTAAAGATTAATACTAAATCATATGATGAATCTAATTGGATTTAACAATAGGGTGGATGAGTAATAGAAGTATATATGCTCAGTGTCAATTAAATATATATATATGCTTATAATTTTTTAGTAAAAGAAATTATGCATGCAAAAAAAATAATTGAGGTAAGAAAATTACGAATTCGAAAGTGAGAGGGAGGATGTATTGGTGGCGCAGTTGATATGGACGACATATCTGCAAAGCTGGCAATGATAGACCCAACGTCTCATTGGCAAAGTTTCGCTGCATATAGCACACACAAATTCATATTTGATGTACTCATTTGGCAGATTAAAAGCAAGTGAGAGAGAGTGGTCGGGGCGATGATGAGGGAAGTGCGCAGACACCGGCAAGAGTGCGCAGCTCTCGTGTATCCAGTAGTTGCAAATGGTGCAGATGTAGGCGTTCCCTTTGTGAGTGGCACCACAGGCATCGCAGGGGAAGGAGCACGATCTTGTATTCTTGATGAGTTGATGTTGAGGGTGGCTTGGGTGCTTCATTGTTGAATCATCAACTGCTGCTGCTTCAAAATCCCCTGTGCATCCCAAGTGGATCCACCACTCACACCCCCCACTACATTTGTACAACAACCCATACGCTACAAACTCACAAACTGCACATGATCCTGTAACGCCATATGAAGAAGCTTGTAGTGTGAGTGAGTGTGAAGGGTGGAGAGGATGGCGGATCTCTCTCGGCATCTCCATGCATTCTTTGTGTAATAGCCAATTCATTCCACACTTTTGGCTGCATCCATAGGCTGCCTCTCCTGGTAAAAAGTGTCTCCAACAACCATAACACCAAGCGCTCCAAAAATTAGTATCAGTTTCCGCGGCCAGGTTGGGGATCAAACTCAGCGGGTGTTGATGAAACATATGAGGGATACTCTCCTTCTCCATTTCTCCTTCTTTCTCTCTCGACATTCTTTTTCCTCTCTTCTTATCACTAACTAATCACTCTCGAAAAGACAATACTATATTATATATAAAGGGCATTGAATATGTATTTTCCCTCAATACATTTATTTTTTATTACACAATAGGAATGAGAAAAAGAAAAATGGGAAGGAAGAATCATGGGCTAGCTACTTTTCTTCTGCAAGTGACTTATAAAATTCTATTCTAATAGTAACTTTCCGAAAATTGAAGAATTCTCATCGATATCTTGTGATCCAGACATACTAAGTTTTAGTAACAAAAAAAATATTTCGATTCCGTGGAAGCTTTAAAGTAGAAGCCTTCATAAACAAAGAAAAGCATGCATTAATTATACTTTGGATATTATAAATTAATTAGATTTTTATTTTGATGTACTATGAGAAAAGCTAAAAAAGTTTTAGCATTATGATGATACTTTGATCTCATCTCTGTCTGATATATATACTTTGGTTAAAAACGAAGTATGACATTAAGGTTGGGCTTCAAATTCAAGCTTCCTTTTGAGTTTAAAAGAAAAAAATAAATGCGAAAAAAATTGCACTATAAAATATTTAAATCAAATAAAATTAAAAATTGTGTAACATAGAACTTTATAATATATTCATCTCACCATTTTCTTCGTCGTCGACACGATCCATTTCATCAACAATCTGCCACACTATTCATCAAGGCAATATATACTTTGGTTTCATTAATTAATTAGTTAATGTCTTTTTTCCCCTCTGAATTTATTTAGGGTTAAGGTGCAGATATGCCCCTATAGCGTATTGCTCCCCATACTCACTGTGTGTGTGCAAATAAGCCCCTAAAGTCCAAAAAATCGATCAATTAACCCCGTCTGACTAACTGTTGTTAGTCAGACGTTAGTCAAAATCTTTTTTAATCCCCAATTTCTTTCTTCTTTCAATTTTTTACCCCAAAATTTTACCCCCAATTCCAATTCAGCCACTGTCGATATCTCCCTCGGCCTCACTTCTCTTTCGACGGCGACGAGGCTGCCGGCCACCACCACCGGAGGAGTAGGCGCCATGATTGATGAACTCCCTTACATTAGGTTCTTGAGCGGTAAGCAGCAGAGCAATGTGAATGAGCCAGTGGTGGCTTCGTCGCCACCGAAAGAGAAGAGACACCGAGGGAGATATCGATAGTGGTTGAATTGGAATTGGGGGTATAAATTGAAAGAAGAAAGAAATTGAGGGTTAAAAAAAAATATTGACTAACGTTTGACTAACAATGGTTAGTCAAATGGGCTTAATTGATCGATTTTTCGAACTTTGGGGGCCTATTTGCACACACAGTGAGTATGTGGAGCAATACGCTATAGGGGCCTATCTGCACCTTAACCCATTTATTTATTATGCTATTTCCTTTTTTTTTCTTTTTTTTTTTTGTAGATGGCAGAGGTGATTCAAGCTTTAGAACTTTTTAAAAATATATGGCCGAATAAATTTGTACCAGAAATTAGGCCAATGGTGAGAAATGTGTAAGGTGTATATTTAGCTTGATTTGTTTTCTTGGTTTTCGATCAATTGTGACTATATATATATCGTTAATTATTGTATTGTACTGGGAGTTTTTGTCACAAAATAAAGTTGTTAACATATTTCTCCATAACTAACTTCGATGGAAAATAAATCAGGAGTTCAATAATATCAATGTCACAAGCGATATATAATTTATATATAATCTAAAATGGGAGGCGAAAAACAAAGTTATTTTGTTGACAATATTGTATAATCAGATTTTGTTATTAATTGATACCACTTTGCCCGTGCATTGAATAATTTTAACTTAAGTAAAATTATATTTCACATCAGGATGTGGGGATATTTAGTTTGAGTCGATTGAGTTGAAGTTTTTTCGAACTAAATTTTTTCAATTCTAAACGTCCTTTTGGTATATATTTTTTGGATTAATTCGTTGATTCCATACTAATTAATTTAACATTTCTAATTATAAGTCTTGCTTGTGCTATGAAACACCAAACGGGGAGACTAGCGCAATTTGATGTTTTTTTTATAAAGATGGAAATTAATCTTATAAAAACGATTTTATAAACTAGATTTTATGAGGTTCACAACATACAAAAAAAGTTTGCAAAAGGAAAAGTGAGGAACGGAAATGAAATGTGCAATCGTGTTAGTACCAAGTTAAAAAGGATGTGTGAAAATATTAGTAAAACACAAGACCAGCTAATAAACTTTTATAAGTAACAAGATTTTTAACACTTTTATTGAGTATTGACTTACAAGAGTAATTAAATACATAACATACATACAAGTCATTACTTAAATTGGAACAACACACATTTAGCCCATAAATACAAGCAATTAAAAGGAGAGATTGAGGTGGATGCAAATGTTGTGAATCAGATGGGCTTAAAGGCATCCTTGTGAGTTTCACTGCAGGGCATACACATGACAAAGTAGCATGACGTACATTGAAATCCTGGCCTATCATAAATATAATCATGACATAGGTCGCAACGCTTTTTGTTGATTATGATTTGAAATCTAAGAGGGTGGTGAGGGTGATGAATCAAATACTGCTGCATCCCATACTTGATGTTTTTATACTTACCCGACCTAGCAGGAATGCATGTAGAATGAAAAGACTGATCGCAATTTCGACAGTGATACATCCAGCTCTTGGGATTCATTTGGTCTTCACAGTTGCTGCAGTAGAACCCATCAGGATGGTTAACATACGCGTCATATGTCAACCACAAGTAGTGCTTCTCCAATCTATGCTTATTGCGTGGTGGTAGCAACATACATCCACCACACACACACAATCTACAGCTATTGCATCTGTATAAAACCCGATCAGTAGTTATAAACATATAACAATTAACACAGAAACCGGACCCAATGTTGCCTGTAACTAGCTTGAGATGGTTATGTTGTGGGTGAGCTATGTGTTTTATGGTGTTGGGAAGAGAAGCACACTTGATGTCTATAGTGAAGTAGCACTCGGACTGGGTACACTTATAAAATAGCCCATTCGTATAACCCCGACAGATAATGCAGTATACCCAATTTGTTAGCTTGCCATCATTTTGAAGCGTTAGATTGTGATTTTTGATGGGGTGGAGTGGAAGAGAGGGAAGGTGTGGTGGTAAGTTGAAGCACGACAAGTGGAGAAAGTATTTGCATTCATCACAACTCATGTAACCATTCTCGTACTCATCATCATCATCATCATCTCTTTGCTTCTTTTCATGTAAAGGCAATGTGCACCCATCACATGTTAGTCCCGATATTGGAATACTATCATCATCATCATCATCTTCTTCTTCTTCTTCTTCTTCTTGGTTGTGATGATGAGATGAGGAGCAGGGCGATGAAGATGAAAATACAGTAAAACTTAGTAGATGTGTAACGCCCCGCTTTTCCCTAGCTAAATTTAGAGTAAATTTTGAACTTAGATTTAAGAAGATTCACGCCGGATTGAGAAAAAGAATTTATTTTAATTCCAACAAAAATGATTTTACAAAAGCATTTGTAAATTAGTTATTAAATTTATATGCATTGCATATTTATTTAATTAAGCATTTAAGCATTTTCACGAGCTTTTAATTAGCAAGATTTGAAAGGAATTCCTTTTATAAATGCACCAAGGATTTAATTACATTCCCATTACAATTTTACTACATCTATTATTCCTACATTATACAATAAAGAAAGTTACATTGGTACTCATTTATACATAGACATATACACACATTTGTAAGATACAATTACACCAAATACCAACACCTCTCCATCACCTACGACACCCTCCCTGCACCTCCCTGCAGCTTTATTTCATTCACACAATTAAAGTCTACGCCTACACTCTATTTTCCTTCATTCACACAATTAAAGTCTATGCCTACACTCTATTTTCCTTCGTTCACACATCTACTCTTGAAAGAGCAACAGCATAGCCGTGCAGTCACCCCACCCGTGCATCCCTTTATATCATCAGCCAAAGTCCTCTTTCATCCCACACAAATTTCTCAACCAGAGATAGAGCTCTGGTTCAGTCCAGAAACAAACAACATTTTCATCAAGATTTCATTTCAAATTCACTATTGAAGCAGACTGCCAAATCAAAACCACCAAGATGTTCATCAACTCAAGGTTTTATTTCAACCAAATTATTTACGCAGTGTTTACTAAAGTAGACAACAACTCAATCTTTCAGTTTTAGAAAAATACATTCATACATATGTTCGCATACATGTCTATACATTTTGAATATACAAATATGAGTAGCAATGTATATTTATAAGAAAAGACTTGACCTTGATTGCTTTATGAACTGTACAAGATGCAAACTTTTACTTTTAGAAGAACTAGAACTGATCTAAACTGGAACTTTCGCATTCATTGATGTAAGAAAGAAAGAAATGATGGAGAGAGATAGACTGGTGCTGTTGTGAACTGTGTGCGTGTGCTTGAGTCGAGTCAGGGCGGGGAAGGCTGAGCTTGGGAAGCTCCGGCGGCGGCGC
This sequence comes from Salvia miltiorrhiza, assembly GCF_028751815.1. Lineage (NCBI taxonomy): Eukaryota > Viridiplantae > Streptophyta > Magnoliopsida > Lamiales > Lamiaceae > Salvia > Salvia miltiorrhiza. Next base: position 2,755,670 of record NC_080392.1, on the reverse strand, counting down.
TAACCTTCGTGGGGGTGTGTCTGAACTGTGGTGGTTGAGTTACAGAGCGGTTGCAGAGGGCTAGACTGGAGGTCAGGAGAGGCGGTCGGCGGCGGTCCTCGCTGCCGTCGGCCAAGGTTGAGCAAGGGAGGCCGCGGCACGGCGGCTCTGCCCGCTGCTGTCGGGCCGAGGACGGAGAGAGAGAGGGTGAGAAGGGGCGGCGACCAGCTACTGGTCGTGGCAGCCGGAGTCAGCAGAGGGAGGCAGAGCTCGGCGGCCATGGCTGCTGTTGCTCGGCCACGGCCGGAGGCGGAGAAGAGGGATGGCTGGGGTTCAGGCGCTGCGGCAGCTCGACGCTGTTGTCATCGCCGGTGATGGGAACTCCAGCGGCCGTGAGAGCAGAATAAAGAGGAAGGGAGCGGCGATCTCGCCGTCGCCAAGGAGGAAGGTGATGGCGGTCGGAGTTCAGTGAGGCGAACAGAGGGAGACGGGCGTAGTTCTGAGGGAGGCGGCAGCGGCGGTATGGTATCGCCGGCGGTCGTGCTGCAGCGAGTGTGTGTGTGCGTCTTGTTCTGTGTGTGTGTTGGCGTGAAAAGAGAGAGAGAGTGAGATGGATTGAGGAACCGTGAGAGAGAGATGACAATGAAGGAGAGGCGCAGCTTTGAGGGAGAAAAGGGTTGAAGGTTGGGCTAGGTTTGGGCTTGGGGTTTTGGGCTCTTTTTTTTTGGGCCGAATTAAATCATTTGGGCCGAATTAAATCATCTGGGCCGAGTCTTTTCCTTTAAGACTAGAGTGTTGGGCCATTACTTTGGGCCGGGTTTTATTTAATTATTTTGGGCAGTCCATATTTTAATTAATTAGACTTCTTTGAGTTTGATTAATTATTTTCAAAGACTAGTTTTCATAATAATATTAAATTATTATTGTGTGCATATTTTAAATAATTACTTAGTATATGTTAAGCATGACATGAAATTGCATTTTTGCAATAAAAGTATTTATGATTTAATTGGTTTTAATTATAATTCCAATTTTTAAAGAAAATCGAGTAAGGATATTGTTGGTGTCCTTAACTCAAGAAATTTAGTTTTCAATTATTTATTCATTAAATTTTTGAAAACCCGGCTAAGTGACTCATAGAATATTAAGCACTACACCATGACTTAAGATTAGCTTCACGAGACCTATTAAGAATAGAATTTCTTGTAGGCTTTGTGACCAGGGGGATTAGCGCTGCTTTCCCAAGACAGGTTTATATGTGATTATGATCTTCAGGCTTTGCCTAACCAGGTGGGCATTACTTTCATATATATCAAATGAGTTTAAATGTTACGTTTAAGCAAGTTATTTCATGACTAAATTAATTGAAGTTATTTCAAATATTGTCTTGCCATAAAATGTTTAAATTTTAGTATGATATCTATCTGATGTGGCTTTGCCAGTTATGTAATCGAATTCGGGTCTTGAGCAGTTGATAGCTATCCTGCCAGGGCTAGTGTACACCAGTGACCGTGAGTCATCTAGCGGGTTGGCCGGTCAAGTGACCGTGAGAGGTGGCCACCTCTCCGGCACAAAGTTCCAGATATGATAGATTACAAGAGAACTTAGTCTGCAGACGAACTTTAAGAATCACAAATGAATTTAGTAAGCTTGGGCCTTTTTAGCGAAAAACTCCCTTGCTGTACTGTTTATGATGGCATGACAATTTACAGTTTTGAAGCATGTATTCTTATACCTAGGCATACGTGCCCACTGAGTGCTTTTGTACTCAGCCCTGCATATGTTTTCTAAATGTGCAGGTTGAGCTGATGTGATGATGGTGCTGCAATGAGCGGAGTCTCCAAGGTTGTTAATAAATAGTTAACCTGTCTAGAATATGTCTTCATACATATGTCTAGCTACTTTCCGCCTGCAAGATGTTGTTGATATGTCATACTTTGAGTCTTAAGAGAATGGTTTCATATGATGTATAACTTGATTAATGATATTAATTAAGTTTTATGCTGTCTTTCATATACTATTTTCAATTGAGTATTCATGAATAAAAATGACGAGTTTTATTAAGATGAGTAAGTTTTACGGCTATAAATGACACCCCTTTTCTTCCCCTTCTTCTTTAACCCCATCCCTAGTCGTAGATCACTCGGCTTAACTATCCTTAGTTACGGGCGGGCTGTGACAAAGTGGTATCAGAGCTAAGGAAAGCTCTGAATTAGAAGTCTTGAGTTTAGTCTAGAATGAGTCACTAGACTAATAGTTATTAACAACCGTGAGCTCAGCGCACCATCACACCAGGCTCAACGAGGTATGTAAAATTTCAAAGTTTATTTGACGTTAAATTTTGAAGAGCATGATATTGAGGTTATATGATGAGTTATGATGTTACACTTTAAAGGTGCATAGTTTGAGTTTGAGGATGCATAATTATGAGTTATGATGTGATGTATTTGAGATGTTTTGTGATGAGAATTGTTTGAGCAGTTGTGATAAGTCACGATGATTTAGATGAAGGAATCTAATGTCATTGTTAAGAGAGATTTTTTTTACTAAGTAGAAGGATGAAATGAGAACTTAGAGCTAAAGCTTGAGAGAATTGGCAATTGTTTTAAGTACTTGTTGGATTGAGTTATGAGTTTGAGTTATGAGCTTGAGTATAATAGCATGATTAATGATGAGTTATTAGCATGCTGCAATGAGATATTGTACGATATGTTGAGTCGTTTTGTGACGCGAGTTTTGCTCACGCAACCTTAATGGTACTTGAGGAGATACCATGAGCCATAGTCTTTGGAGATGGCTTTGAGAGAGAATTGTTGAGTTGTCTTACTGAGTCACGATGATTTAGATCAAGGGATCTAATATCATTGTTTAGAGAGATTCCCTACTGAGTAAAGATGGGACGAGATGAGAATTTAGATGTTTTGAGCTTGAGTTTTAAGATAACAGTACTACTTAATAGGAGTTTTGCTAAGTTATGTTTTGTTTATTTCTGTTGCTGGAGCCAAGTAGAGTTAGTTCCTAGAGTCACCTTTAAGTTCTCCTTATAGGTTGGCCAGGACTGTTGGCACTGCACGAAAGTGGACTGTTGTGAGATCGAACTCAGGAAAGATCGAATACGAGGACGAGGCATACAGTATGTGGTACAGAGATACCCTAGCAGATTTTCAAACACATGTTCATAGACTATGAAAGGATGAAAGCCTTATGGTTGTTACTAGACTGGATGGCATCGTGCTCCTAGTCCCCGTGCTACCAATCGAGTGGTAGGATTGAGCAAGGAAGAAAGCCACTCAATATGATGGGACATGTTGTCTTGAGCATTGGACCCACAGGAGATGAGATTTGTTACAGATACCCAGATTTTCTATGCGGATCTACTGACCGGATGCTTGTTTTCTACCAGGGACTCTAGAAGAGTGTAGTAGATATCGAGTCGATCCTTGAGTATCAGTTACCAAAGATGATAAAATGATAAACGATAATGAGAATGAGAAGTAGCCGAGGAGGGCTAGAGTTGATGAGGATGAGAAGAGAAGTCGGTGTAGGATAGAGCTAAGGATGATCTTGAGAGTATGTGTGGTACACCCTCGTTTTTGATTAGTTGCAATTACATTGCGATGTATATAACTTACTTAGGAGATACTGGTACTTGAGATTTTGACATGATGACAGATAAGCATGCGAATATAGTACCCTACTGATGTTAAGTAGATGGATGTTCCTAGTATGCTAAAGTAGCAACTAGATGAGTTAACTGGTAGCAATTACCGTAGGAGGTCCAGACCGAGACATAGTACTATTAATGGTGTCGGTTTAGAAGGGACATTACGATAGATACTATGGTTTTTGTAGGGTTTATATAACTCATTTATGTAAGTCCTCTAAAAAGAGGCATTCTACTGATGGATATATTAGGTTATTAGCATTTCGTGAGTGCTTATTGCCTTACAGATGAATGTTAAGGTGACCGTGAGGGTTTCCTTAAAGTTGAGTTAGTAAATTGAACTTGAGTTTTGAGGATGCTTAGAGCGTTGGTCGAGTTGAGTTTTCCTTTTGTGATTTCAAAAATGCTTCAAAGATGTCATCAAGAGTGTGATGTGAAGGATAGGCGGGATAATTCTCCGCCACCACCACCGCAACATGAGAGGAGAGTCGAAAAATATTGAACTTTCGAAACAAGAGTCTAGAACATAGGACCCTGAGTTTAAGCTTTTAGCTTGCTGGTGTGAACTTAAGTTTTGTTATGTATAGTATGATGAGGATTTAGAAGACCCAGAATTACCAAGTTCGGGATGATGTTTCCCGTGTAACTGGGGAGTGATTATGTTGGACCTGGCCAGTCCGCATGATCCAAATCTCAGTAGACGTGTTTTGGGTTTATAAACCCATGTGTTTCAACTTTCGGTTGAAAAAAAAAAAAATCAGATGGGTTTTCACTCTAGGTCATTTTGTTCGACCTGGTAGTTACTCCTTTCTACCCTCTGGTTATTTATTTGAGTCTCTTGAACAAATTTTCTACAACACTTTATTCTGATATCATTTGAGATTTGAGTTTTTACAACTTTTGAGTTGCCCTAGTAGATTCTTTTGAGGTATACGACTAAGAAGTGTTAGTATATTGACTTAGTAAGTCACCCAAACTATAGCTTGGTTAACTGTCCATCAGTTTGTGTCTAAAATTAGTTGACATTAGTTCTTCTCCTATGATTATTATCAACCATACATTTTGTTAGCAATTTATAGTACAAACCGTAAGGTTTGAGAATAAGGACTTGAGTTATTTTGTCTATGCTGATTTCACGAGGGAATCATGGAAAAGTGTTACGCATGTGAGATGAGAAAAGGAATGTATTGATGATCGTTTTTCTTTGAAAAATAGAATGTCTGGTAGATGAGAAGCTAGAAACGAGATGGGGACAAAAATGAACCATTACGAAAGATGGATGAACTTTTTCTCGAGTAAAGCTTCTTATAGCTATGAAACCAAGAATCCAGTTGAGGGTAAACTCTAGATTAAGACGATGAAGAAAACCTTTGATTTTCTTTGTACCGCACAAGAAAGACTTCATGTGTTGCGTTCCAGTTGACTAGATCTACAGATTTTGGTAGGAGGCCAAAAGAAAAGCAATGACTCAAGAATGTGGTTAGCAAACTTGTCTTAGAAAGACTTTAAGACGGACACATATTACATATATTTTTTATATATCTGCGATAGGAGGAGAGAAACGAAAATGTTCAATCTAAAGCAAAACAGGATATCTATGACCTAGTATGACCACATTTGTTGTGGCATGTCCGTTATACCCCACAATAGGTGGACATCAATGAAAAGATCCCGAAGAAGTTTCGCCCTGGCCTAAAGTATGAGATAAGAATGGCACTCGCCAACCACGATGAGTTTACGTACTTTGAATTGCTCAGCAAAACTCTAGACGCTAAGGTAGTTATGCTCGAGGATCAACCGACACAAATTCAAACTGAACAAAGTGGTCAAGACATGAAAAAAAAAAAAAAAAAAAAAAAAAAAAAACTTTTCACCCGTAGAAGGGACAACGATAGTAACGCGTAGTTATATGAACCTTTAATTGAATGTAGGATCACTTAAGGTGGTAGCGAATAACTTGATGTTATACCAATATGGAACGTAGATGTAACCCTAAGAATGGACTGGTTAGCTGAGAACTATATGCTATGATTTACGCAATGAATGGGAAATCTCCTTCAAACCTCCAGGAATAGACGCTTTAAGTTTTCACGAGATTAGTATAAGGAGCGGATACCAGTTATTTCATACATACAAGCCATAAAGGTGATAAATAAGAAACATTACCAAGCTTTCTTTGTATACCTAAACGGAGGAGCTAGAACCGAAAGGACAGTTGAGGACATAGAAGTTATACGTGAATTCCATTATGATTATCCGGAAAACTTACTAAGACTGCCACCCAATAGACAAGTAGAATTTACCATCGACCTAGTACCAAGATCGACACGTGTATCAAAAGCATCGAACAAGATGACTCCAAAGGAGTTGGAGAGCCTAAAGATCTAATTGCAGAAACTACTAGACCTAAGTTAGATCATGTCTAGTGCATTCCCATCGGGAGCGCATATTTGTATGTTATGAAGAAGTATGGTACTTTAAAAAGGCGCACACACAATAGAGCGTGGAACAAATTAATACTCAAGAATGAATATCCTTTAGTGAGGGTAGATGAATTGTTTGACCAACTCAAAGGTGCAAATGTGTTTTCCAAGATCGATTGAGGATCGGATGTCATCACCCAAGACAACTTTTAGAACGGGTTATGACCACTACAAGTTTGTAGTTGTGCCATTCAGGCTAACAAATGCCCAGATATATTCATGGGCATCATTGATAGAGTATTCTACCTTCACCTGGATAAGTTTGTCTTAATGACTTCAAGAATGAAGATGAACATAAGGAACATTTAGGGACCATGTACACAAGTACTATTGGGTGAACGAATTTATGCCAAATCAGTAGGTGTGAGTTTTGCTCAAGAAAGTGGCATTTTCTGGAATATATTGAATGATTTGAGTTTATATATGTGTTTATATTTATTAAATATTGCACGTATAATTTACTTAGATTAATTTGAACACCAAGGTTCAAATTTGATAAAGGCCGTGAGTGATAAGGCCAGAGACGAGCGATGCTCGATTTTAATTGAGTTATTTTGAGCATGCCAATGTGTTTAGAATAATTAAAAATATTTGTATTTAAATTTTTGGAATTTATTTCCATTAAATACAAATTTTCTAACTATTCGATGATTTATTAAGTTGAGATATGTGGAGTATGTGAAGTCATGTAAGTGAACCAGCAGTGCATATGAGTTAATGCTATGTTAGTAAGACTATATGAATTATTTGAGTATTTATGAGATGAGCATGATTAGTAAGTTATTGAGTTTTTTTTGAATTGCATGAGAAATGCATATAAAATGGCTAAGTATGAGAAATTAGCATGGATGAGATTTATTAGTTTAAATGAGATAAATAAATTAGAGAAACATGTTAATTAATTATAGTTGGAATTTAGTATTTAATTACAAAGACCGAGATTTAATCGAGAACTATGAGCATAATAAATTGTTAAGATATAATTTATTATTGGAGTCTGATATCGATTATGTGTCTAAATGGAGTGAGTGTGAGAGTTATGAATAACGCACATAAATGTTGGTATCTGACACTCGAACAATTGGTGTCGAGTATAAATGATAGTTTACTGATAAAGAGTTTGATGATTTTGAATTGTAGTGCTAGAGATTCTAAAACCTGATAAGGAATTTGTAGTAGCTGATGAGACAAAGAGGATGGGTTGAACCCGTAAAGGATTATGATTTTGGTATTAACCATCACATGGACAAGACCAATGTAGTAGATGATACAGTGAGCCGGAAGGCCTCGTCTAAGATATGATAAGATGATGATAGAAGTGATTAAACCACCCAGCTTGAGGAAAATTGTGGTAGGAGCACGAAGGAAGGATGAGAAGTTAAGAGTAAGAATAAGGATAAGAAATTTTCAAGAAAATGTGCGCCTTATGTTTATGATGTTATGTGAACTGCAAATTATTCTTCATGCTGTTATTTTGGGTCTCTGACTCATATAACTAAGCTCAATGTCGTGTTTGGGACTACCCGAACCCATAACGACTCAATGAATGTATTTCGTGTTTGGGACTACCTGAGCCCTTAACGAATCAATGTATGTATGTATGTATGTATGGTCGAGTTAGATTCCTTGAATCTTTCCGGCATAAGCAAAGTTTTTCATGAAAGGGACATTTAATGTCCATATGACTCAAAATTTCAAAGAAAGCAAATATATGTATGTATGTATGTATGAATGAATGGATGATGAGAAAGCTTTATGTTATCATTTCAGGTTCACTGCCTATATGATTAGAATGATGAGTTCTTTTACAAACTGTTTGAGAACCACCCAAGAACGTCTTAAGAATGTTAGTCGTGATAGCACCGCTAGAACGACATAGAATGGACTTATGTGGTACCAATGATTATGATTGAAGAACTTAGAAGTAAGTGCTTTAAGTTAGAAGTTTACTTAGAGCTTTATAAGAGATAAGAAGTTGACATGATTGGGGGCGAAGCTCCCATTTGACTGAGTGACTCGCCGTGCTGGGTCTGGCCAGCCCACATGACTAAGATCTCGGCGATTGTCAATTAAGATTTTTGATCTCGAGGTAGAGCGTCATCCCAATGTATAGACTCTCACTATGTAGTTGTCACAATAAGATTTTGCTTCCATCACGATAAGCATAATATGATTAGAATGAGTTCGTTTGTCACCAGTTCTCGAGATTATAGACATAGTGTTCTCACAATTAGAAAGATGCGATAACAATCAAGCTATGTAGCCGCACTGATAGTGAAGTCTAGTATCCCAAACTAGATTACCCAGATATGCAATTTCGAGGACGAAATTTTTATAAGGAGGGAGGGATGTAACGCCCCGCTTTTCCCTAGCTAAATTTAGAGTAAATTTTGAACTTAGATTTAAGAAGATTCACGCCGGATTGAGAAAAAGAATTTATTTTAATTCCAACAAAAATGATTTTACAAAAGCATTTGTAAATTAGTTATTAAATTTATATGCATTGCATATTTATTTAATTAAGCATTTAAGCATTTTCACGAGCTTTTAATTAGCAAGATTTGAAAGGAATTCCTTTTATAAATGCACCAAGGATTTAATTACATTCCCATTACAATTTTACTACATCTATTATTCCTACATTATACAATAAAGAAAGTTACATTGGTACTCATTTATACATAGACATATACACACATTTGTAAGATACAATTACACCAAATACCAACACCTCTCCATCACCTACGACACCCTCCCTGCACCTCCCTGCAGCTTTATTTCATTCACACAATTAAAGTCTACGCCTACACTCTATTTTCCTTCATTCACACAATTAAAGTCTATGCCTACACTCTATTTTCCTTCGTTCACACATCTACTCTTGAAAGAGCAACAGCATAGCCGTGCAGTCACCCCACCCGTGCATCCCTTTATATCATCAGCCAAAGTCCTCTTTCATCCCACACAAATTTCTCAACCAGAGATAGAGCTCTGGTTCAGTCCAGAAACAAACAACATTTTCATCAAGATTTCATTTCAAATTCACTATTGAAGCAGACTGCCAAATCAAAACCACCAAGATGTTCATCAACTCAAGGTTTTATTTCAACCAAATTATTTACGCAGTGTTTACTAAAGTAGACAACAACTCAATCTTTCAGTTTTAGAAAAATACATTCATACATATGTTCGCATACATGTCTATACATTTTGAATATACAAATATGAGTAGCAATGTATATTTATAAGAAAAGACTTGACCTTGATTGCTTTATGAACTGTACAAGATGCAAACTTTTACTTTTAGAAGAACTAGAACTGATCTAAACTGGAACTTTGCATTCATTGATGTAAGAAAGAAAGAAATGATGGAGAGAGATAGACTGGTGCTGTTGTGAACTGTGTGCGTGTGCTTGAGTCGAGTCAGGGCGGGGAAGGCTGAGCTTGGGAAGCTCCGGCGGCGGCGCTAACCTTCGTGGGGGTGTGTCTGAACTGTGGTGGTTGAGTTACAGAGCGGTTGCAGAGGGCTAGACTGGAGGTCAGGAGAGGCGGTCGGCGGCGGTCCTCGCTGCCGTCGGCCAAGGTTGAGCAAGGGAGGCCGCGGCACGGCGGCTCTGCCCGCTGCTGTCGGGCCGAGGACGGAGAGAGAGAGGGTGAGAAGGGGCGGCGACCAGCTACTGGTCGTGGCAGCCGGAGTCAGCAGAGGGAGGCAGAGCTCGGCGGCCATGGCTGCTGTTGCTCGGCCACGGCCGGAGGCGGAGAAGAGGGATGGCTGGGGTTCAGGCGCTGCGGCAGCTCGACGCTGTTGTCATCGCCGGTGATGGGAACTCCAGCGGCCGTGAGAGCAGAATAAAGAGGAAGGGAGCGGCGATCTCGCCGTCGCCAAGGAGGAAGGTGATGGCGGTCGGAGTTCAGTGAGGCGAACAGAGGGAGACGGGCGTAGTTCTGAGGGAGGCGGCAGCGGCGGTATGGTATCGCCGGCGGTCGTGCTGCAGCGAGTGTGTGTGTGCGTCTTGTTCTGTGTGTGTGTTGGCGTGAAAAGAGAGAGAGAGTGAGATGGATTGAGGAACCGTGAGAGAGAGATGACAATGAAGGAGAGGCGCAGCTTTGAGGGAGAAAAGGGTTGAAGGTTGGGCTAGGTTTGGGCTTGGGGTTTTGGGCTCTTTTTTTTTGGGCCGAATTAAATCATCTGGGCCGAGTCTTTTCCTTTAAGACTAGAGTGTTGGGCCATTACTTTGGGCCGGGTTTTATTTAATTATTTTGGGCAGTCCATATTTTAATTAATTAGACTTCTTTGAGTTTGATTAATTATTTTCAAAGACTAGTTTTCATAATAATATTAAATTATTATTGTGTGCATATTTTAAATAATTACTTAGTATATGTTAAGCATGACATGAAATTGCATTTTTGCAATAAAAGTATTTATGATTTAATTGGTTTTAATTATAATTCCAATTTTTAAAGAAAATCGAGTAAGGATATTGTTGGTGTCCTTAACTCAAGAAATTTAGTTTTCAATTATTTATTCATTAAATTTTTGAAAACCCGGCTAAGTGACTCATAGAATATTAAGCACTACACCATGACTTAAGATTAGCTTCACGAGACCTATTAAGAATAGAATTTCTTGTAGGCTTTGTGACCAGGGGGATTAGCGCTGCTTTCCCAAGACAGGTTTATATGTGATTATGATCTTCAGGCTTTGCCTAACCAGGTGGGCATTACTTTCATATATATCAAATGAGTTTAAATGTTACGTTTAAGCAAGTTATTTCATGACTAAATTAATTGAAGTTATTTCAAATATTGTCTTGCCATAAAATGTTTAAATTTTAGTATGATATCTATCTGATGTGGCTTTGCCAGTTATGTAATCGAATTCGGGTCTTGAGCAGTTGATAGCTATCCTGCCAGGGCTAGTGTACACCAGTGACCGTGAGTCATCTAGCGGGTTGGCCGGTCAAGTGACCGTGAGAGGTGGCCACCTCTCCGGCACAAAGTTCCAGATATGATAGATTACAAGAGAACTTAGTCTGCAGACGAACTTTAAGAATCACAAATGAATTTAGTAAGCTTGGGCCTTTTTAGCGAAAAACTCCCTTGCTGTACTGTTTATGATGGCATGACAATTTACAGTTTTGAAGCTTGTATTCTTATACCTAGGCATACGTGCCCACTGAGTGCTTTTGTACTCAGCCCTGCATATGTTTTCTAAATGTGCAGGTTGAGCTGATGTGATGATGGTGCTGCAATGAGCGGAGTCTCCAAGGTTGTTAATAAATAGTTAACCTGTCTAGAATATGTCTTCATACATATGTCTAGCTACTTTCCGCCGCAAGATGTTGTTGATATGTCATACTTTGAGTCTTAAGAGAATGGTTTCATATGATGTATAACTTGATTAATGATATTAATTAAGTTTTATGCTGTCTTTCATATACTATTTTCAATTGAGTATTCATGAATAAAAATGACGAGTTTTATTAAGATGAGTAAGTTTTACGGCTATAAATGACACCCCTTTTCTTCCCCTTCTTCTTTAACCCCATCCCTAGTCGTAGATCACTCGGCTTAACTATCCTTAGTTAGGGCGGGCTGTGACAAGATGAGGGTGATTGGGGAACCTGTACTTCTCATAGGTCTTCTGATTGTCATGATCATGAGTGATGGAAATTTGTCCTCTCTCTTTTAACGAATGGTCTGATAATCTCCTCATATATGTCATCTATTGGACCCTTGGTAATGTCTTTCGCATCATCAATTGCATTTTCATTATTAGATCTGCAATAAAATTAATCATAACACATTACTTCTAACACAAGACAAAAAAAATTAATTTTTAGCGAATTAAAGATGTTAAACATTTTATTATAAACTATATATGGAGATCTTATACATTAGTTACCGAAAACAATATAATGCAGATTCTTAAATCTGCATGTGATTTTGAAAGCAATCCAAGTAAGAAAATTTCATAGAATGTGTACTCTTTTGCTAGCTAGCTAGACACACTCTGGTATAACGTACGGTGCATCCGCCTTGATTTTAACTGTGATTACTAAACTGTAATTAAAGATTAATACTAAATCATATGATGAATCTAATTGGATTTAACAATAGGGTGGATGAGTAATAGAAGTATATATGCTCAGTGTCAATTAAATATATATATATATATATATATATATATATATATATATTCCCTATATATATATATATATATATATATATATATATATAGGGTTGAGTTCAACAGAGAATTATCTTTTTCGAGAGA